>NW_006159550.1:6111573-6151307 GCF_000334495.1 Tupaia belangeri chinensis | reverse complement strand
TATATGGGAAAGGAAGATGATCTTGTAGCTCTGGAGACAACACAGGATGTTTTATTAGCAGTTTTTCATAGTCAACAGCACATAGATGAGAAACTCTTTGTAGTTGAAAGCTACCTGTTGCTTTAGATAAGAACTCTTAGCTAAAATGGTTAATTTTTTTATGGAGCCCTCAGCTTTGTTTATTCTGTTGTCTCATCTAGGCTTTTTTTTTTAATAAATCTGTGGGTCCCTGCATTTTGTTTGTTGAGTCTTGTCAATTAGTGAGTTTTTTTGTTTTATCTCTGAGTCTCTGTTATGTGGTGAATGTGCTGACTTTGCTAGTGTGAGTTAACTTTGGCCTGTAGCTTTAACAAGGGGGATCTACATAAAACTAACCTTAAACTAACTTAGTTTACATATGTTTTCAATGCTAATTTGGTTTATACTAACTTAATCTATATGTTAATTTTGGCTTAAAAACAGACAGGTGGGGGAGTCTTAAACTTCTTGATTCTCTTGTCAGTCTTAGGGAACCACATTCCTATAAGATTATTAATTGGCTTTATTGCAATGGTTGGGGGTGATGTTTTACCCTTACAGGGTACCGTAATAACAGTAAAACTCACGGCAGAGAAATTGAATACTGGCCAGTTTAAGGACACAAGGGAGAGCTCGTAAACTGGGCCTTGCCTCAGTTTCTTTCTAGTCCAGGCCTTGCCTTAGAATGGGAGGCAGCATCCTTACCAGCTTGTGTTACCTGCATGGCCCCGTCAGGTGACCATGCTAAAATCTTACTATATTCCAAATCAGAGGTCGCACGATTCTTTCAAATGGCATGGCTATAAAAACTACCACACCCTGACATAGGTGTGTGCTCTGTGTCTTCTTCCCCCTCCCTCCCCCAGTTTTTTTTTAGAGGTTTTTGCAATAGGGCGTGTGCACTCCCCAGAAAGACAGAGAGAGACAGAGAGACAGAAAGCGAGAAATCACCCCCCAGGGGGGATGGCCACACCACAATCCCTTCTCCTCCATTCTCCTCTCGGGATCTTGGGCATGCACGCACACGCACCTGGTGTGAGTTTAAGCCACAGGGCTTGGGACTCGAACTGTGGTCGACTACATGGGAATCCAATGATGTAGCCATTACGCCAACTGCTGGTCCCCCCCTTCCCAATTCTTAAAGGAGTGATTCTAGGTGCAAAGACAGGAGACAGAAGGCAGAGTTCTACCTCTTAAATCAATGCTGGGTAGTGTCAAGTCAGAACAGAACTACAAATACAAAGCACATGGCACGTTCGGGACACTCTTTGTTTGGTTATTTGGTTTCATATAACACGATAGGCTAAAGATTTTGCAGTACTGACCCCCACAGATGGGCTGACTGCCGGCTGTGCATGTGGGTGAGAGCCACTGTCGGCCGACACGCCAGGTGTGCTGGGATGAGGCAAATACATGTTTCTCATCAACTGAGCAGAGACCACCTTCCTTCCAACAAGTTTCCGCCGACCTCAGAACAGACATGCAAATATACGCCATGAATTTTATAAGAGGACAGTGCTTCCAAAGTCTTCATGGGAGGGTATGCCCAGTACAGAATTGGAAAAGAGATTAAAATAAAGCTATTAATAAATCATACTGGATAAATCCTTAATTGCCAAAGTTAACGGCTAGCGTTCTGCTCTGAGTTCTCCCTGTGCATTTTCCTCACTGTCAGGAGGTAATATTGAGATACTTTGGAAGCTATGGGTTACTTTTCTTCTTCAGTGAGATTTTTGCTGTAGGGCATGTGTTCTGACTGGAGAGACAGAGACAGAGAGATAGAAGGTGAGAAGTCAACCTCCTGGGGAATAGCCACGCCACAATCCCTTATCCTATATTCTCCTCTGGGGATTTTGGGCACTCACACATACGTCCTGGTGTGAGTTTCAAGCTGCCGGGTCCAGGACTTGAACCATGGTCAGCTAAATGGGAGTCCATTACACCATGTGCTGGTCCCTCCTTTTCCTTTTTATTTCTTTTATTCACGATAAAAATTGCCTTCCTCTGCATGAGAGAGAACAGAGCCCTCTACAAGGTCTCCTTGTGCCATGACTCCCCTTCTCCAGCCCCCGGCTCCTCAGGTCCTTGGACACACGTGCCCAACAGGTTTCCAAGTCGATCAGGCATGTTCTAAGTCAACTTGGGGGTCTGAGCCACTGTCAGCCACATGGCTTCCAGTACCTCAATTCAGCTTGCTGTCTACTGTGTCACCAGCCTGGGCAAGCATGTGGATTTGCAAATCTCCATCAGACACTCTCCTTACCCTTTCAGAATCATAGCATGACAATGTCAGCAAGCCTTCTTCTGGATCTTTTGGTAACAATTTAAGTGCATACTGATTCTGCACTCCATTCTATTCTGTGCATCTACTTGTATATACCCTTATACCAACAGACTGTCTTAATAACTTATCGGGACCAGCAGATAGCATGATGGTTACGTGGCTGGACTCCCATGTAGTCAACTGTGGTTCAAGTCCTGGACCTGGCAGCTTAAAATTCATGCTGGGTGCAAGTCCATATGTGCCCAAGATCCTGAGAGGAGACTGGAGAAGGGATTGTGGTGTGGCCATCCCCCAGGGGGTGATTTCTCTCTTTCTCTCTCTGTCTCTCTGGTGAGTGCACATGCCCTATAACAAAAATCTCTATAAAAACAAATAAAACTAATCTTATAATAAGCTTTAAACTGTGTTAAAATCCTCCAAATTTGTTGTTGACTGTTTAGCAATTCTAGGTTTAAATGTTAAAATTGATTTGCGATTTCTTTTAAAAAATTGATTAATACTACATTCTACACTGAACCTATAATTTGGGGGAATTGTTATTTTAAGAATATTGTATATTCCAGTCCATGAAATGATATATCTCTTCACTTACTTAAGTCTTCTTTAATTTCTCTCATATATATATCTGCGTGTATGTGTAGTCAATAGACACTGTGTATCTCTTGTTAAGTTTATTCCTAAGAATTTTAGGGGTTTTGACACACTATAAAGTGGAAATTTTATTTTTTAAAGAATTATTTATTTAATTTTGTTATCGTTATTATTTTTTAATGTAATCAGAGAGGCAGAGAGAGAGGGGGGGGGGAAATAAGAAAGCAAATCGCCAGGTCCAAGACTCAAACCATGGTCAGCCATGTGGGAGTCCAGCGCCCCAACCACCACACCACCTGCCAGCCACTAAAGTGAAAATTTTAAAATTTCATTGCCAGTTGCTTCACGTTATATCACCATACATACCGTTTTATACACTGCCACTGTATCCGGAGACCCTGCTAAACTCCGTTACTTGACTAGCAGCTTCTTCGCAGGCTCCCTTGGGCTTTCTACACAAGCACTCGTATCCCACATTATGCCTTCTGTTCCTGACTTACTGCAGTGTCTCAGAATTACAGAGCAAGGGTGGGTAGAAGAGCAGACAGCAAACACAGTTTCCTAGTGCCAGCTTTGATGGTAGGAAAAATTCAGTCTTCCAACTTTAAGTATTGATGATGTTTTGTAGAGGGATTTGTCAGGTGGAGGAAGTTCCCTCTATTCCCAGCCTGCTAAACATTTTCATTATGTGGAAGCCGGGTTTTGTCAAGTCCTTTTTCTCTATTAAGATTATTTTTCTCTTTAGTTTTTTCTTTTCTTTTGTTAAATTCTGAGTCACAATGACTGATTTTCAAAAGTAAAAATCATGTTTTGGGTAAAACTTTTACTGGTCGATTTTTTTAAACATACTGCTCCATTGTATGTGCTAATTTGCAGTTCTCCTCATCGGGGACACTGGTCTCTAATTTTTATTTCTTACTTTTTTTTTTGTCAGGTTTTAGTATCAGAGTGACACTGGCCACATAAAATGATTGGGAACTAATGGCGCCTCCTCTATTTTCTGAAAGCATGTAGATACCAAATAGATTTGGTACTTCTTTAAATACATGATAGATTTTATGAGTATAACCAGTTTTCACTGTGGGAAGGTTTTTGAAAATTAATTACACTTATTTAATAGCTATGAGTATTCAGATCTTCAACATCATCATGAGTCATTTTTGATATATCATTTACAATTTTTTTGAGAGTTTTTTTTTTTTTTTTTTTGCTATAGGGTGCGTGCGCTCGCCAGACAGACAGAGACAGAGAGACAGAAAGAGAGAAATCACCCCCCAAGGGGGGATGGTCACACCACAATCCCTTCTCCTCCATTCTCCTCTCGGGATCTTGGGCACACACGCACACACGCCTGGCGTGAGTTTAAGCCACCGGGTCTGGGATGCGAACTGCGGTCAACTACGTGGGAGTCCAGCGACATAGCCATTACACTAACTGCTGGTCCCAATTTTTTAAATTTAAATTTTATTTTTATAAAGCAAAAATTACAAACTTTTTTTTTTTTTTTTACAGAGAACTTTACAGTCTTCTATCTATCAAATGTTTCTTCCTCTAGGACCAGCAGATGGTGTAGTGATTATGGCACTGGACTCCCGCATTGCTGACTGTGGTTCAAGTTCCGGACCTGGAGGTTTGAAAATCATGCCAGGCATGTGTGTGCGTGCCCAAAATCCCAGGAAGAGAATGGAGGAGAAAGGATTGCAGCGTTGCCATCCCCCCTAAGGAGTGATGTCTCACTTTTCCTCCCACTGCCTCTCTTTCTCTGGCAACTGCATGGGCCCTGTGGCAAAAACCTTAAAAAAGTTTCTTCCCTTTGCATTTCCCACCCACCCTCTACCACCCACTGCCCTCCCTTCCAGTCTCTGGTGTCTACACTGATCTTCTCTACGGTCATGTCTTCTGATCTTCCCCTTTCTGCCATAGAATGCAGACATTTGGTACATATTAAGTGGGGATATACAATGTGTCTCTTTCAAAGTTTGGCTCGTTTCCCTTAACATCAAGTCCTTGCTAGTCATACATTTTAACCCTCAGAAATAGAGGCAAAGATGGAGGTTAAAAGAACAAGGGGTTTATCAGGAGTTTGGGTGATGGTTATGAAAAATAAAAGAGCAAAGATAAAAATGGTATATGGAAAACCTTTAGACCAGGAGGTAGATATAATAAAGGGTGAGTGGATAATAAAGGGTGAGTGGAAATAGTTGTAGATCTGATAAAAATCTCAGTTGACTCAATTAAAAACTCTAGACCAGGGAACCAACAGTTAGCATAATGGCTATGTCGCTGGACTCCCACGTAGTCGACCGCGGTTCGCATCCCGGACCCGGTGGCTTAAAACTCAACGCCGGGCGCGTGTGTGTGCGTGCCCAAGATCCTGAGAGGAGAATGGAGAAGGGATTGCGGTGTGACCATCCCCCTTGGGGAGTGATTTCTCGCTTTCTGTCTCTGTCTCTCTCTGTCTGTCTGGTGAGTGCACGCGCCCTATAGCAAAAACCTCTCAAAACAAAAAACAAAAAACAAACTCTAGACCAAACCATGTCTCTTAGAGGAATTTTGCAATGGGCAGTAACAGCTGGGCCCTGATACCCCACCAGACTCCCTTGCTGGGGGCTAACTCAAGAGTATGTCTGTGGCTTGAGAACTGACATGGGACTGGCCCTAGTGGTTAAGGGAGGTGGATATCACATGGCCGACTGTGGTTGGAGTCCCAGCCCTGGCACCTTGAAAAGCACAATGGGTCTCTGTGTACACATGACGAAGATCTCGACGGGTTGAGAAAATGGAGGGAAAGGGAGTGGCATGACCACACCCCAATGGGGCATTCTCTTTTGCTCTCCCTACCCCCACTCACCACCCCGAGAAGCGCATACATGCCCTCTGGCAACTAATTTTTTTTTAATCAGCCATAGATCTTTTTTTCCTTTTCTTCTGTTTTTTTTTCTATTTATTATCATCATAATCTTATCAGCCATAGATCTTGAATGTGCTATAGCTAGAAGCAATCATCTACCTGCACTCCGCATGGCTGACTCGCAAGTTCTTCCATGAATGAAAATCAAAATTCTATATTTCCATGGAAGACACATTTGGTAACTTCTGTATTTTCCAGGGTCTTTGTCTACTTCACCTAGAATTTAAAATTTACTGGTGTAAAATTATTTGCACTATTCCTCTAATTTGCTTTTTTTAATAAAGAATTCTTTTATTTAACTTTATTTATTTATTTTAATTTGACCAGAGATGGACAAAGTGTGGGACGGGGGAGCGAGAAAGTGCCCTTAACCACTACACCACCTGCCGGCCCCCTTCTCCTTTTACTGTCGGTAGCACCTACAGTGGTCGCCTCTCTTACTTCCCGTGTTGATGTTGGGTTTCCTGCCAATATAAGCACTTACGTCTATAAATGTCCCTCCCACAATCATTCCTTCAGCCACGTCCAAAAATGATGGTATGTTGTTTGTTCATTATTATTCAATTAATTCCTTTGAAATTTTAATCGGGTTTATTCCTTGATCCCTGGGTAACACAGGAATAGGTTTCTTATTTCATTTTTTAAACTCTGGGGACTTTTCAACTACTTACTGTTATTAATTCTAATTTCATTTCCTTGTGATTAAAGAATATAAACTGCATCATGTCAATCGTTTGGAAATTTGAAAGACTTGTGACGGCCCAACATACGGTCTGTCCTGGTGAACACTGACATGTACTGGGGTGGGATATGTGAGCTGTCTGTCGTAGCTGACAGACATGACGCTCTATGAAGGACGATTAAGGTAACTTGATACTTGCCTCACTAGGTATAAAGGAAGCGTAAATTAAAACCACATATTACCTCACAGCCACAAGAATGAGTTTTATCAAGAAAAACAAACTCAAAGATAACAAATGTCGGCGTGTGTGGTGTAAAAGAATCCCTAGTAAAATGCCGGCAGGAATGTAGACTGGCACAGCCATTACAAGGAACAGTATGAGGGTGCCCATCTGATGCAACCCCTCTTCTGGATGTAAGCATATGACTCCTACACTCTGGGCGCAGTGTCGACTCTAGCCAAGCACTACCATGTGACTCAGTAACCGTCAGTCTGCGTGCACAGCCAGGGAGGAAATTTGTACTTTCCGGTTCATTCACTGCAACATTATTCACAACGGCTGAGACATGAGAACAGCCACTGACAGACGAATGCAGGAAGAGAATATGGCAAATCCATGCAGTGGAACATTACTTAGCCTTCAAGAAAAAAGGAGAGAGGGACCAGCAGTTAGCCTAATGACTATGTCACTGGACTCCCATGTAGTCGACCGCGGTTTGCATCCCAGACCCAGTGGCTTAAAACTCACGCCGGGCACGTGTGCGTGTGTGCCCAAGATCCCGAGAGAAGAATGGAGAAGGGATTGCTGCGTGGCCATCCCCCTGGGGGGGATTTCTCGCTTTCTGTCTCTCTGTCTCTCTCTGTCTGGCTGGCAAGCGTACGCGCCCTATAGCAAAAACCTCTCCAAAAAAAGAAAAAGAAAAAAGGAGAGAGCGAGAGAGTTCAGGCCATCCACCATAACATGCATAGACCTGGAGAACACCACGTTAAGTGGAACAAGTGAAACACAGAAAGAACTGCATGATCTCGTTCACGTGGGACAAAAAGAGAACTCAGATGCACAGAGATAGAGAAAATGGTGTCTATTTTAAAAGTCTGAAGAAAAGAAAGAAAACCAAATTCTGTCTTTTAAGGTTACCCACATATTTGAAATTTCTGGTGTGCTTCACATAGTCCTATAAATCCAAATTTCTACAGTGGATACCAGGGATGGTGCAGAGAGGAAATGAAGGGGAGGGGTATGAATCAAAGACAACAACAACAGCATGCACAGACGATGAACGGATCTGGAGGTCTAAGGTAGAACATGGGACAAACGTTCATTAAAGTGTATTATATCAGGGGTTTTGTAAAATACGCAGACACTAACGTCTCTTGTCACAAAAAATGTAACTGAGGTAACAGAGATGCCAATCTGTTGCGCCCAATAGTAAGCACTGTCCATTATACTATAAACGCACCCATTTATCTATATAAAATGATGTTGCAAGCCTCAGATATACACAACACTAATTGTTAAAAATGATCTTTCGTAATGTTGATCAGATTGCCTCTATCTTTACTGATTTTGACCAGTTTTCCTATCAGTTAGGAAACAGTGGTGTTAAAATATCCGATGGGTTTGCTTAGTTTTTTCCTTTAGTTATTGATTTCTGTTTCATGTTTTTGTTTTTGTTTCTGTTTTTGGTTGGTTTTTATTAGAGAGAAAGATGTTTTGATATAGGGTGCATACGCTCACCAGAGAGACAGAGAGAGACAGAGAGACAGAAAGCAAGAAATCCCCCCAGGGGGATGGCCACGCTGTAATCTCTTCTCCTCCATTCTCCTCTTTGGATTTTGGACACTCAGGCACACACATCAGGTGTGAGTTTAAAGCAGCCAGATCTGGGTCTCAAACCACGGTCTACTATGTGGGAGTTCAGTGACATAACCATTATGCCATCTGCTGGTCCCTCTGCTTCATGTATTTTAAAGACTTATTAGGTACATATATACATTTAACATGTTTAGGTCTTTCTAATGGCTTGATCATTTCTTATGAACTATCCCTCTCTACCTTTCATAGCATACTGCCTTCCAGTCTTATTCTGCCTGACAGTAGTAAGACTATCCCGGTTTATCATCAGCGTTTGCATGGTATACATTCTTTATACCTCTACTCGCAAAAACACGTGTCCTTGTACTGCTAGTGGCTCGCTTGCAAACAGCATATGGGTCATGCTTTTCTGGCTGATCTGCTAATCTAAGCCTTTTAACTGCAGCACCTAATCAGTTTACATTTAATGCGCCTATTGATATGGTTAGGGTTAAGTCAACCAGCTATGTGTTAGTTGTTTTCTATCTGTCCTAGCTATGTTTTCTGTTCTCTTTCTCTTTTCCTACCTTCTTTTGAATTAACCAAATATATCTTATTAGTCCAATTTAGCTTCTCCTAAAGAAGCTATGCCTATTCCTCTCTACACTAACTCTTTAGTTGCACACCAGCTCCATGGCATGGTGGTAATGCACTGCTCAGGAGAAGCCAGATACCACATGGTAGCCACGGTTCAAATCCCTGCCTTTGCAGCCTGAAAACACACTTGGCTCACTCCTGAGTGGCTGAGATCCAATGGGCTAGGGGACTCAAGAAAGGGTGTCACGGGAACCAGCAGTTAGTGTAATAGCTCCATCGCTGGACTCCCACGTAGTCGACCGCGGTTTGCGTCCCGGACCCAGTGGCTTAAAACTCACGCCGGGCGCGTGTGCGTGCATGCCCAAGATCCCGAGAGGAGAATGGAGGAGAAGGGACTGCGTGTGACCATCCCCCCTGGGGGGTGATTTCTCGCTTTCTGTCTCTCTGTCTCTCTCTGTCTGTCTGGCAAGCGCACACACCCTATAGCGAAAACCTCTCAAAAAAAAAAAAAAAAGAAAGAAAGAAAGGGTGTCATGGGACCAGCAGATGACGTGGTGGTTAAGGTGCTGGACACTCCCACATGGTTGACCATGGTTTGAGTCCCAGATCTGGTGTCTTGCTTTCTCACTTTCTCTTTGTCTCTCTCTCTCTCTCTCTCTTTGTCAAATTAAAATAAACGAATGAATAAGTAAAATTCAAAATACAAAAATTCTTAAAAAAAAGAAAAAGAAAAGACTGATCCCACCCTATAGAGGCACTCATCTCTCCTTCTCTCGCTCTGTTTTTCTCTCACGCATGTGAGCATATATAATTTAACATGAATATAGGAAAAATTCTTTAGTGTTCCTACGGATTAGGAGATGTAACACTGACATACACTTACAGGGGAGATTGTATAGGAAGCTTGCTATAGTGCAGTTCTATACATCCCCCCATTTGTGCTCCTGTCTTACCTATTTTATATTGTGTGTGTGTGTGTGTGTGTGTGTGTAAAATAAACTCTACAAAACGGCATTACAATTTTAGCTTTAAATAGTGGTATGTCTTTTTAAAAAGTTTGAAGAAAAGAAAGATAACCAAATTCTGTCTGTTATGGCTACCCATGTTTTTCGAATGTCTGGTGTTCTTCATATCTTTCTACAAATCCGAATTTCTGTCTGTTGGGTCATTGGAAAAGTTATGACGTATTTTTTCTATGCAAAAATGTGTCATGGCCCTTCCGAGGACCCCCCAGTTTCACATCACCTCGTCTGAAGCACTTCCTTCACACACCGCAGTGCTCTGCCTGCTGACAACAAACTGCCTTAGTTTGCTTTCATCTAACATTATTTTTATTTTGCCATTTTTCTAAAAGCAGTATTGCTTGAGTGTTGACAACTTGTTGTTTTCTGTCAATACTTTGAAGACGTCGCCTGTGGCCCTCTAATTTCTAAGAAGTCAGTTCTCGTTCTCAGTTTTTGTTTCTATGGGTTGTCGGAAAAGTCATGACACATTTTGTATAGAAAAACAAAGAAAAATGTGTCATGACTTTTCGGACGACCCACTATAATGTAAGTAAGTTGATTTTCTCTAGAAATCTTTGAGGTATTTGTTTTATCTGTGGACTTCAAAAGTTTGAATATTATGCTTCTAAGCACAATTTTATTTGTATTTAATCCTGCTTAGGGTTCACTGAGCTTCACAAGTCTAAACATCAAGGCTTTTCAACAAGTTATGGAAATTTTCTATCATTGTTTCCTCAAACATTTTTTCTCCCCCATTCTGTCTTTCCTCTCCGCTGGGACCCCAAATAAGTGTATTGATATTTTAGATCACTGTTATTATCTCTTAGGTCAATTGGTCACTATTCGTTTTATCTATTTTTTGGATTAAGTCATCGATTCTGATAGATGTTCAAGGTTACTGTTTCCTCGTGCACAGTACATTTTATTACTCTTTATGGTTTCCATTTCACTGCTGAGACTCACCATCTGGGCCTTCAGTATACTGATGCTTTTCGTTTTTAAATGTTTATATTAAGTTGTTTGAAATCTTCATCTGCTAATTCCAGTATCTGCGTCATCCCAGATTAGTTTCTACCATCAGTTTGTTTTTTTTTTTCCTCAATGGTGAGTAATCTTTTCTGATTTCTTTATATTCCTAGTAGTGTAGCTTTTTTATTGTATTCTGGAAACAGTAAGTGAAATATTGTCAAAGCTCAGAATTCAGCTTTATTCCTCTGAAGAGTAGATATTTGTTCTAGTGGGATGTGAACTTGGCTAGAATTGAACTCTAATCTCTGCAGTGAGTTGCAGCTAAAATATGTGCTCAATCCTTTCACTCTTCAGTTGTTCTCCCTGCCTCCTGGGGTGTCCACATGTACCTGTTCATACTTCACAGAGCAGTGATGAATGAGGGCATAGTTTACACGTAGAGGCGGGGTCTCACACCCTCTGAGCTGTCCTCCTTTGTAACCCCCCTGGTTATCCAGCTGCGATGCTGGCCCCCCACAAATCTCTCTAAAAAAATATGTTCATCATATTTTATAATTGGCTTCTATATTGTTAGTCTGATTAAGTTATTCTTTCATTACCAGACTCAGGGCCCTGACCATAGATTTTAATCTTTGACTGATAAATTGTTCAGTATCCACACCCACCAAAAGACAAAAACTGTTGGCAGACAAATTTTTAAGAAATTATTTTCGCTTCAGAGCTCAAAATTTCTCTACATCATCAAGTTGTATAAAGTCAATGGGGAAAAATAGGTTTGAAAGCCACCTGATTTTAACGTTCCTGTCAGGGAAATGATGCCAAGTATGCTGACCCTGCATGGAGTGGATTAGAAGGCGTGAGCATGAACACTGAGGAAGAGCGAACTGCTACCATGAAGTGCTCCCACTGTATCCGAGTATGTGCATAATGAAGTAAGACTTAAAAACTGATTATTCTTTCTGCGTTAACAGAATTTAATAACAGAAGAATTTCTGCAACTAATGCTTTTTCCATGTGGTGAGGAAGACGAAGACGAATGACTAGAGGCCACTATCATGCTACTCTTCTCTTCATTGAAGAAGAGGCGCATTTCTCTGAGGGCTTAAATAATAAGGATCACATTTTGCGATGCTATTTGGTCTTCCTTCCTCCAACTGAAATGATCTGCTTAACAGCTTGGCACCATGAAAATGTGTTCAGCCTACTTTAGAGAGTTTGTTAGAGGCTATTGGACTCCCCCTGTAGAGTGGATAAGAAAGGTACTCAGAAGTTCTGAGATCTGCAGACACAATTATCAAGCAATTCACTTACTGGTGGTGCTTGAGCACCTTCTCAGACTCAAAATAAATCATTTCATTCCATATGTCAATCCTGATATCTCTTAAATGTAGATTTTTTTTCTGAGCCTCTGAAGAAAATCAAAGACTTTTCACTTTGAACATCACATAGGCCACAAAAAAGAGAAAGTTTTGTCAAGTGTTAAAAGAAAAATAACCCAGCCAATTTAATAGAGTTTTTATAAAGCAAATTTTAACATGATTTAAATCGGGCTGTTGTCCCTGGACTTTTGGACAACTCCGGCCAGCTTTGTGGTCAACTTGGCATTTAAGATGGCGAAACAGAAGTGTCGTTCAAAAAAAGTAAGTGAGAGAGTGAGGCAGAGAAATGACTGGTTACGTATTTTGAAGTCTGTCTGCATTAATATGGTTTAAAAGGCGATGTCTGTGATTGACAAGCCTAGCTGCTGTGATTGGTTGTAACCCAGCAACTAGCGCAGATAAACAGCCTAACTCGTACAATTTCTGCTGAGCCACGGAAATCAAAGTGTGGGAGCAGAGTGGCTGTCTTAGGAAAAATAAACCAGCCAATTTAATAGAGTTTTTATAAAGCAAATTTTAACATGATTTAAATCGGGCTGTTGTCCCTGGACTTTTGGACAACTCCGGCCAGCTTTGTGGTCAACTTGGCATTTAAGATGGCGAAACAGAAGTGTCGTTCAAAAAAAGTAAGTGAGAGAGTGAGGCAGAGAAATGACTGGTTACGTATTTTGAAGTCTGTCTGCATTAATATGGTTTAAAAGGCGATGTCTGTGATTGACAAGCCTAGCTGCTGTGATTGGTTGTAACCCAGCAACTAGCGCAGATAAACAGCCTAACTCGTACAATTTCTGCTGAGCCACGGAAATCAAAGTGTGGGAGCAGAGTGGCTGTCTTAGGCCCAAACGGCTTAATTCAACAAAGGCTATACATGAAATTATGCTTCGCACGCTGAAGAGAAAGGTAACAATTCTGACGTGATTTACTGATTGCAAACATACACACCCCATCTACCGCGATGCAAGAGGAAAAGCGAAATACATTCTTAAAGAACCTCCTTCTAAGAACATCAAACTTCTGTTTATAGGAAAGCACACACACACACATACACACACACACACAAATTATTTACTCAAAATATCGAGATGCACATACAGAGGACAGAGTTTAATTAAGCAGAGAAAAAGGAAACATTAAATCATTGCTATAAATGATCATATGTTCTTACCAAGGCTTCATAATCTTCTGCAGTTTCTGGTACCGTCTGCAAAATTTAAAAACAGTCATGTGAGGAGCGTGTTTGAAAACACTGACTTGTTACACAGAGAACACGCCTCGAAGAAAACCCAGCATTACTTAGGACAGATTTAACGGCCATGGGGTAGAGGACTTTATCCATTTTAAAACATCATGAAAAGTAACAAACTACAATTTTTTAATAATTAAAAAACATGAGAAATCAGAAAAAAGCTCCTCTCGCCCAACAATTTATTTCCTTGTGAGTTTATAAAGGTAACAAGAACAATCTGTTTTGATATGACCGGGCATATCCCACTGGAGAAAAGTTCTAGGAATAAGAAGAGGTAAATTTGCAATAAAAAAAAAAAAAAAACCACTTGAGTCTTATGGCTCCCAGGCCCGGGAGTTAAGGGAGTAAGGTCTGTGCACAGAGTCTGACCACTTCTCCTATTTTTCCAAAATCTCTTCTAAAGGCACTGGGAAGTCATGCCCACACACATTAGCAGCCCATTCATTTTCTAGTAACAGGACTCTTCCCACCTCCTGTCCCTGGCATAGTATCTCTGAGATGTCTATTTCAACCGATTACAGTATATTCTTTGGCTTATCCCTTCCCAAGACACAGAACTTCCCTTTTCCTTGAGATGGAGATTAAGCCTTTCTTTAACTAATCCCTTCCCAAGACACAGATCTTCCCTTCCAATCACCAACCTAAGAATTGTGGAACCCACCTATAACCTACAGGCGCCCCCCCCCATGTCCCGCCTTTTTGGGCCAGACCAATGGAAAAATCTCTTCACTAAATGTTATCTGTCAATCTCAAAAACAAATAAAAGGAACCCCTGTACATGATCACCCCGAGAAAGACATGTATGTCTCTTCTGCGGGCCTAGGTCACTCACGTTTGGCTTGGAAATAAATCACATTAATTATTAATTACACAGTTGGCTGTTTTTCCGTCGACAGGTCTCACATGGCCCACTGCTCAGTTCAAATCCCAGCAACTTGAGAAACACGCAGGGTGCATGAGTGCGCATGCCCCAAACCTACCAGGATGGAGACGGGGGAGATGGGCTGTGGACCCATCATGCCCCACTGTGGGGAGGGGAGGCACCTTTGTCTCTCCCTCTGTCTCCTTCTGGTGAGTGCACAAGCCAATGCAAAAACTGAAAGAAAGGTGAGCCAAAAAAGCACTAGACCACGAAGAAATACTCCGTCGTCTTTCTTCGATAAACATGCCCGTTATTTCCTTCTCTTTGCTTGAGAGAGATACCGCTTCTTCGGAGGGAAGACAAGGCTGTCTCATCTCTCTGAAATGAGACCTGCTGTACTGTTGGACACCCCACTGGAACTCTGGGATTGCAGCTCGCAATGGGCAAACCCGGCTACAGGAAGAAACAACTGCACTTGTTTTTTTAAAAAAGCTGAGCTCAGAAAGATAAAGCAGCAGGTGGCTCTGGCCTGACCAGACCACTTCCCATTCCTCCAGTCGGGCAGATCTCCCTGGCGGTAAGTGTGTTCCTCCCTCCGCATTAAACATCCTGCCGCTATTTGTCCAGCGATTCTCAATATCACCTATTCTAGGTTCCTCTGCAAAGCTTTCCTGGCCTGAATTCTCTTCCTCAGCACGACTAAGTGTGGCACTGGGGTCTGCATGCCACTTCTGCCGTACCGAGCCCAGGCCGTCCTCTGTCCTCACTCCCCAGCTCTGCACTGGCGGTAGAGAGCAGCTGGTCAGGCGCACAGGGTAGGCACCAGGAAATGGCTGCTGGCTGCCTTTGCTCTTCAGAAGTTGCAGTCTTAATGACATACAGGACAACCACTTTAGAAACGTAAATGACTACTTGAAGACTAAATCTAGCCTTTGGTAAAACTGGGGTTTAAAAACATGTAAAAAAAGCCGGGCATAGTGCAGTCCCCACTACTGGCAAGGCCGAAGCAGGAGGAGAGCCATGGCAAGGCCTTGTCTAACAATGAAAATGCATACAAAGAAAGCTTCCTCTTTCTCTCCCTCTCCTTCACCGGACTTTCCTTTAAAAAAAAAAAAAAGAAATGATTAGTTTCCTTCCTTCATCCAAAGGCCCCTGGGCAGGAGGGAAGAAGGTGGCCAGTGAGAGGCAGTCCTGGGCAGAAGTTGGGAACATGTGCAAGGTCCAGACGCTGCCCCCACTGGAAGGAACCAAGGTCCCTGAGTACTGGCCATGCCGGGACCAGAGCAAGGAAAGAGCAGCCTGAAAAATGAGCCAGACAGGAAAGAAATGTTCAAAAAGTAACGGGAGACAGGTGGGGAGACGGGACACAGCTGGAAGGAAGTTCAGCCGGTCAGATCTGGGCGGGCTGGAACCACAGTAAATAGGCACGGTGACAGGGTCTGCCTTCGTATCTGCTAGCAATGACAGAGTGCACACAGTCACGAGTGACCTGCTGAGAGTCCCCTAGGTACGGGGGACCTGGGACAGATGCCCAGATCTGATTTGTGCACCGTTTTCCAATTTCCACCGTGCAACTGCTCTCACCATGGCCCATTTAAAGACCAACAGGACCTCAGTGACACAGAGGACCTCAGTGACACAGAGCTATAAAGAGTTGTGCAAGAGTGGCTCTCAGGAATTGGTACTGTCAGCACCCACTGGAAATAAGGATAGAAACGAGTAAGTAGGTATGGAGAAAATCAAGCCTTTTTTTTTTTTTTTTTTTTTTTAGGGACTTTTGCTATAGGGTATGTGCGCTTGCCAGAGAGACAGAGATAAAGAGACAGAAAGTGAGAAATCACCCCCCAAGGGGGATGGCCACACTGCAATCCCTTCTTCTCCATTCTCCTTTAGAGATTCTGTGCACATACGCATACATGCCTGGCGTGAGTTTCAAGATGCTAGGTCTGAGACTTGAACCATGGTCGACCGTGTGGGAGTCCAGTGCCTTAAGTAGTTTTAAAGTATCTCCCTACAAAGCACCTATGAATTTACTGCAGGGGCTAAAGAGGGGTGTGCCATCATGGAGACCCTGAAGACACTACCTCAATGGTTCAGTGCAAGTTACCGCCAGTGGGGACATCATGCACCAGTCACTGGACACGAGGAGAAGAAAAACAAACAATGCACAAGCACCAGTGGGGTTCCAGCCGAAGGCATATAATGCCTGAGGAGAAATAAGTGGACGAACCGTACAGAGTTCCGTGTTTCAATGGAAACTCTGCAGCTCTGTAAGAGGCCCTTCGGGCTATCAGATGCTAGCCCTGTTGTCCTTGAGCTCTTCCATACGTTTGTAAACGGAGGTAGGTAGTGGACCTACAGGTGCGTTTTCACCCTGTCTGGCAACAATTTACCTGACTTGCTTCTGCAGGGAAAACCAGTTCTGTCTCCTTTTGCAGTTCGCACTTTATTCCATATACTTAGTGTCCGTTTGACCTTTCCTTTGAAACAGTTAAAACATCTGCCTGGTTCTCTCACAGCATATGAGTAAAACAAGATTGTAACACAATTTTATGTGCATATCTGTATGAGAGCCGGGATTTACCTTTCTCTGAAAATCACCTTTAACGAACCAGCTTTAACCTGGTTGGAGGATATTCCACGAAATGGCTGACCTATAATCTATTAAAAAACGCCAAAGTCATGAAAGTGAAGGAAAGGATGAGGAACACTTCCAGATTAAGAGAGATTAGGGCCCAGACATTGGTACAGTGGTTAAGGCAGCTGGATTCCACATGGCCAGCTGAGCAGTTCACATCCCAGACCCTGCAGCTTGAAAAAACACACCGGGTACATGCGCGTTTGCACCCAAAACCTTGAAAGAAGGGAGAAATGGAGAAGGGATTACAGCATGGTCATTTCTAGTAGAAGTGCTTTTTTCGCTCTCTGTCTGCACTGGCACCCTCTGGCAAAACAAAATAAAATAAATAAAAATAAAATAAAATAGCAATTAGGAGACAGGACGACAAGGAGGAACTTTGGGCTCCTTCAGACAACTGGCAAAAGCTGTGAAGCTGGACAGCTGCTGAGACTTGACGGGGCCTCCAGGTGAAGGGTGAATGGGAGCTCTCTGTTCTGGTTTTCCAGTTTCCCTATAAAGTCGAAGCTGTTCTCTCTTAACGGCGTGCTTGTGTACGTGTGTGCGACACACAGGGCAGTCGCTGCAAAGCTTCGCGCTAACCTCCGGCCCACACAGGAGCCCCAGGATGCGTCCCCCTGCCCCACCTCTCCTTGCAGCCCTGGCCGCTGGGTTCTCCTGACCAGAGCAGCCTTCGCTGAGCACCTGTCGCCGGCTTTCTTACTTACCACCCTTTCCGTTCTCACTTGGCTTTGGCTTATGTATAAAGAGAAGGAAAACTTTTTGTTGTGATGTCTGTCTATTGTGCTAACTGGGGCATGTATACCCCCTACTCCTATGCCTTCCACTCCTGTTTTTTTTTTTTTTTTTAATGTGACCAGAGGAGCTGTTATTCAGTTATTCTGGAGAGGCTGCTTTTTCTGTGGCCAGAAACCTCTCCCAAGGGCCCCAGGAATGGCATTCTTTTCACCAGGGGAAGATAATCTCTTCTTTAAATGGGCAGTGTGACCCTTCTCATTTCCACCTCAGGCAGCGGAGGGGCGCGATGGACAAAGATGCAGAGAGAAAGCTGAGGTGGGAGGGCAGATCTGGTAGGGATGTTCTCTGACAAAGCCCTGGAGGGCTGGCCCCTCTGCCCTTTGTGATGCAAATTCCTGGCAGGCCAGAAGAACTGTTGAGTCAGACTCTGATCTGAGCTCAGAGCTCCGCACTCCAGGAAAACAGGCAGAGGGAGCTGGGAGCTGGGAAGCCTTCACAGCAGGGCTGACTGCAGGGACCACACTGAGATGTGATGCTTCTTTCTGCCTCAGTCTGGAGCTGCTGCTACTCCCTGTGGCCTCCCAGGGGGTGAAATGCAAAGCTCGCAGGGTGCCAGGCTGGTCGGTGGCCTGGCCCTCCCAGAGCAGCCAGGGCTGAGGAGGGACAAGCTCTCAGAAGCACTGGCACAGGAGGCCCGCAGTGTGTGTCAGTGAAGATTGACTTAATTTTTTTTTGTCTTTTGTGTGAAGAGAAAATTCCAGAACAGGTTACGTACGTACAGTCAGAAACCGTTCATGCCCATCTTTGGACAGGTCCCCACACATCTGCCCTCTCTCAGGGGCCTAACCCAGGATCGAATACCATTAGGTGCTCAAGTCACACACCCTTGGCAAAGTGAATAAAGCCTAGAGTCCATCATCAATTGTGGGTGCTAGGCAACAGGACTTCCTTGGGGTGTATAATTCAAGTCATATCTCAAATGTCACAACACCCAGAAAATGAAAACAGCTCCAGCTCAGGGAAGGAGAGAGCAATCAGCATAATGCAAGTGTAAGCTGAGACTACTTTCTCGTGTTAATGCAACACTGAAACAATGGTTATAAACACAGGTCCGCACAGCATCAGTCAAATTTCCTTATCTGTGACATGTGTGACCACGGGGAGGGGGCTAATCATTTAAGAGTCCCGTGGTTTGTTTTTAAGCCCATTACCCACGGGCTTTACCTCACTAATGTAACTATGGAACTTGGTCGGTACCCCTGCAGCCAGATTTTGGAGTAATGAGGTTAGCTAGTTGAATAAAATGGCATTTATAAATTCCCTAGCTTAGTGAGAACTCAAACACCTCACTGCTGTTTTTCCTAGGAAAACTAGAAAACCCGAGGGAATTTCAGCCTAGAACTGAACAGAGTCTTGCACATACTCCTACAAGAATGATAAAGTATAAATTAGGCTATTTCCTGCCTGCAGGTGCCATGATAGGTGAGGTGCTGGATTCCTACAAGGCCCATCACAGTTCACGGCCTGGACCCAGCGGCTCGAAACCCACACTGGCTGCAGGTGCATGTGTGCCCAAAGTCCTGAGAGGAGAGTGGAGGAGAAGGGACTGGGGCACGGCCACACCCCTTGGAGGGTGATTTTTCACGTTGTCTCTGTCTCTCTCCAGCAAGTGCACGCACCTTATGGCAAAAGACTTTTTTTTTTTTAAAAAAAGGACATTTCAGCAAACTACTGGGCTTTGTCTCTTTCTTTTTTGAGATAGGGTTTTACTACACTGCCCAGATTGACCTTGGATTTGGGCTCTTCCTGCCTCAGCCTCCAGAGTGGCCAGGACAGGCAGGTTCTACCACCCACCTTTGGACTCTCTCTCTCTCTCTCTCTCTCTCTCTCTATATATATATATGTGTGTGTGTGTGTGTGTGTGTGTGTGTGTGTGTATAAAATTTATTTCTCCCATGAGTAAGAGAAACAGAGACAGGGAGACAGCACCTCACAAGGTTTTGATGCCAGGACCCAGATCACAGGGAGGTGTGTGCACACAGTACACAGAGAGATCTCTGGATTCAACTCAGAAACCTTCCCACGTGGGGTTGCTGGCCAAGTGTGGTGTTTTACGTTTTACCACTGCAAGACCATCTGGCCCCTGGGATGTTTTTGTTTGTTTGTTTGTTTGTTTGTTTGTTTGAAACATCTTTAGAATGTGCATGTCCTCTGGGTCAGAAATGCTATCGCAACAAAACAGTTTAAATATTCACAAGGATATTGTTAAAAGAAAAACTAGTTAGAGAATGTTCAGAAGAAACCTGAAAACAATGTCAAAGTCCCTCAGTGTGGGAACGGGAGCTGTGCTGTGCTCCTCTTTCAGATCAACACAGGGGTCTTCAAAGAGTTAGGAAATGCTTTTGTGAAAAATTATGCATGGATTTCAGACAGTTTTTGCACTAAAATAGGCTCAGACTTTAATTCCATTTTCCCTGGAACTTTCTGAAGTCCCCTGTATTGTACGGTGTATCGCTGTACCCCAGTGAAGCTGTAAAAATGAAATAATATTCAGGCAACAAAAATGACGAGGGGGAGAGTGTTTAATGACAGGGACGTGTGAGGAGCGAGATGCAGGTTGTGAAGGGCGGGAGTACTGCCATTCTACTGGGCCGCTGGGGAAGTCACGGCAGCTCTGCAGAGAGAAACAAAAAAATGACTTCCCCATCCCCCAACACGTGTGTCAAACCTGAGTACCTAAATGGATATCCCAAAGGGACACATCCCAGGGTACTAAAATGACTGTCAGTGGAAACGCAGGTACAAACAGTTCCTGCTTTTGCTTCTGCTTACTTATCATTTTTTATACAATAAATATGATTTCCACTGAGTAAAGAAAGTTAATTCAAAAACTGGCTGAGTACTTTGTAAATATAAAGAAAGCTGGAGCTCTTTCCAGGCCCGCCTTGCAGCTAGGGTGGTACTACAGTTTCCTCACATTGCAATGGCGTCATCTTCCTGTCACACTGCCAAGGAGGAAGGGACTCAAATACCCTGCCCTTTGATTCTTGGAACTGTTCCCCTGTCCTGCCCCAGTGATAGACTGTCGAACAATGGAAAGACAGAGCGAGCTACCGACGCTGTGTGTAAACGGCATAAAGAACACAGTGTCTTATTCAAATCCAGAGGGCCAGCCCTGGGGCCTCGTGATTAAGGGAATCAGCTCCCACACGGCCAACCATGCAGTGCAAGTCTCAGGACTGGTGGTTTGAGACATGTACCAGGCACGTGTGCAAGTGGGCCCCAAATCCCAAGGGGATGGAAAAGTAGAGAAGAAGGGATTGAAGTGACCACACCCCACTGAGGGTGGGGTACAGTGATACACCTGCAATACAGGGGACTTCAGAAAGTTCAAGGGAAAATGGAATTAAATATGAGCTTATTTTAGACCACCCGCCCCCTCGAGTGCATGCAACTTCTTAGAAAAAAAGAGCAATATTTTTGCTATATTAGAATTGGAGTTGCAGGTGCACTTATTTTCTTTTAAATAAAATAAAATATATAATCTCTAAGAAATCTTTTAACACGTATCTTGTTGGTTGTTAATATGGTCCATTCCTTAATACTCCTTGCAAGGATGCAGATGGAGAAAAACATTTACCTACTTCACGTGCTTCCACACGTACAAGGGGTCTTCCAAAGTTAACGGAAAACACATGCTATGAAAAAATTATGCATTTTAAAACTGTTAAAACTTTTCTGCACCAACGTTTTAAAACGTTTTACACAAAAACGTTTTGAAGTACCTGCATGTTTCAGTCAGACACTGCGGATGGGATTTCAAAATTCCGCAAGGATAGGAAAATTAAATTCAGGTTCTAGACCCTGTGGTCTGCCAAAATGCCACTCCCGTTGCTCCTTGGTGGCTGGTTTTGGCCCACAGCCCCTCGTGGCACCAGCTGGAGAGAGACCTTGAAACGCTCAGCCTCAGTTACTGACAAACGGCGGAATCATCTCTGAGCCTCACTATTACTGAGAGTAAGGAGAAAAATTCCAGCTACATTTCCTAAGTGCTTCCTAAAACTTTCCACAGGTCCTGGGGAGAAACCTCCACCTTCCTCAGCTGGAAGTCCACCCAGAAGTCATGACTAAATGCCTTCCAAATCGCGGGGTCTGCCACTGTGTGCGCTTTCCACTCCAGGGTGTTCCTGTTAATTAATGAAAGCCTTGTTATAAGTTTATTGAGAAGCCAGGTTTCCTTAGAAGAAAAACGTCTTCAGTTTCTTTCTTGTCTGATCAAAAGATCTGAAAAATAGCTGTGGGTCAAAAGGGCCAGCAGCCTCTGAGAATGAGAGGCCAGAAAGCAGGAGGGAGGCGGGGGCCTGAGCTCCAGGCCCCCTCTGCCTGCCAGCTCCTCCCACACCACCTGCCCCATCTCTGGAAGCAGCCAGACTGAACTTCTGGAAATCAGGGAGGGGTCACCAAAGAGATCTAGAGAGACACTGGTTCTCCCCCAGAACAGAGACAGGAACGTGGAAGTCAGATGCCAAACAGAGCTCGTCCTGGGTCTGCTGGAGCTGGTCTTGATTTGTGGATCAGTCCAGAACTGGCTCTAGGTAACAGGGGACGGCTTACTGCTTTTTTCTTATAGAGACCAAAATGCTCACGGGCTTGCTGCTCTGTTTGTTTGTTTGTTTGTTTGTTTTAAATGGTATTTATGCTTTTTGGAAAAAGCATCAATTGCTTTGGTACACAAAGTACATTGTGTGTGGACAGTTCCTCATTTCGAACATGTGACGACATGGAGTTGCCCAGCTGGCCTCTGGCCTTGCCTCTGGGTCTCAGGGATGGGGACCGTGTCGGGCCACTCTGTAAGCCAGCCGAGTTTCAGGGCAAGGCAACAGCCACGACAGAAGGTGAGCACTCGATGAGGCAGGTACATGGGAGCAGTTTTTCCTTTTCCTTTGAAAGCAAAAGTGGCAGTGTCCCTTCAACGACTGTTCTGGGCTAGATTGTACACGCCAGGTTCCAGGCTGGCGTCCCGACCCCCAGCAGCTCTGCATGTGCCGGCGGCAGTACAGCAAGTACCGGGAGTGGGAAGGGAGGAAGGAGGCAGGTTGGCCCGGACAGGACTCCGGGTAGCCATCAGTGCTGTCTGCGTGTCACTAGGTGGTGGGGAGATTTAAACGACTCCGGTTTGGACCCCGACTGTCCATTTATTCTTTCCTAATGAAACTCTGTCTCAACTCTGGACGTTACTATCCCAGCGTATTAACATGTAATGAGCTGATTCAGCAACCGTGTGCTCTCTGTGCTGAGTCTAACACAGCAGTCGGGCCACCGGGGAGGGGGCACTGCTGCTCCCTGCAGCCAGCAGGGGTCGAGGTGCTCTCTGCACGCACACAGGCGCCGGGCCCCTCTGGTCCTGCACACTGGCTGCTCTAGAGAAACAAAGCTTTCCCTGAGAACGTGGGCGCCCCCACCGGAAAAGCCCATCCCGTCCTCCTGCTCCTTCCTCCAGGCCTCACTCAGGGTCCTTGCCCCGGTGAGGCTCTGAGATAAAACTGTTCCAGCCTGCAGGTGCCTAACTCTCAGGAGGAACTACACTCGAATTCTGCCAGAGAACAGTCCGTGTAAGTTTTTGGAAGGCAAGGCTCAAATCCTTAAAATTATCCCAACTCCCACTCTTTTTTGTGTGTGTGCATGCATGCGCACACACAGCCTGGTGTGATCTTCAGCTGCTGGGTTCAGGACCCAACACATCAGCCATGTCGGAGTCCAGCACCCTGACGACTACACCTCTTCGTATCATGACCCTCCTGCCTCAGCCTCCTGGCTGGGACTACAGGAACCCGGCACCACTCCCAGCATTTTATACACAGGTGTGTACACATGTCTCTCTCTATGTGTGTCTAGGTATGTGCACTACATGTACTATATATCTATAATGTGCACACATGTCTCTGTGTGCCTGGGTATATGCACTACATGTACTATATATATAATGTGCACACATGTCTCTGTGTGTGCCTGGGTATATGCACTACATGTACTATATATATAATGTGCACACATGTCTCTGTGTGTGCCTGGGTATATGCACTACATGTACTATATATATAATGTGCACACATGTCTCTGTGTGTGCCTGGGTATATGCACTACATGTACTCTATATCTATAATGTGTACACATGTCTCTGTGTGTGCCTGGGTATATGCACTACATGTACTATATATATAATGTGCACACATGTCTCTGTGTGTGCCTGGGTATATGCACTACATGTACTCTATATCTATAATGTGTACACATGTCTCTGTGTGTGCCTGGGTATATGCACTACATGTACTATATATATAATGTGCACACATGTCTCTGTGTGTGCCTGGGTATATGCACTACATGTACTCTATATCTATAATGTGTACACATGTCTCTGTGTGTGCCTGGGTATATGCACTACATGTACTATATATATAATGTGCACACATGTCTCTGTGTGTGCCTGGGTATATGCACTACATGTACTCTATATCTATAATGTGTACACATGTCTCTGTGTGTGCCTGGGTATATGCACTACATGTACTATATATATAATGTGCACACATGTCTCTGTGTGTGCCTGGGTATATGCACTACATGTACTCTATATCTATAATGTGTACACATGTCTCTGTGTGTGCCTGGGTATATGCACTACATGTACTATATATATAATGTGCACACATGTCTCTGTGTGTGCCTGGGTATATGCACTACATGTACTCTATATCTATAATGTGTACACATGTCTCTGTGTGTGCCTGGGTATATGCACTTGTATATAATAAATATATATATATATACGCAGGATCTTGCTATGCTGCCATCTGGCCTCCACCTCCCAGTCTTCCCACCTCAGCCTCAGGGGTGGCCAGAATCACAGGTGCATGCTCTGCACTCAGTCTTCAGGGCAGACCAGGAACCAAAGCCAGGTTGCCCATGTGGTCTCAGTCTGAAAAGCACAGTGTCTTAGCAGCAGGAGCCACCATGGCAGGGCCAACTTCTGTACGCAGTAGGTACTCCAACATGTTAGTTGTATTTAGTTTTAAATAATTAAGAACATGTATGTAATCATTCACATTTTTTAAGAGAAATTTTTTGCTATAGGGTACATTTGTTTGTTGGAGAGAGAGAGAGAGAGAGCGACACAGGAAGCGAGAAATCACCCCCAAGGCAGGATGGCCAAGCTGCAATCCCGTCTCCATTCTCATCTCGGGATCTTGGGCACACACGCACATGCGGCTGGGGTGAGTTTTAAGCTGCCGGGTCCAGGACTCGAACCACGGTCTACTGGGTGGTAGCTCAGCGACATAGCCATGATGCTATCTGTTGGTCCCAGATACTCTAATTTTTAAATGAGGTCAGGGAAGGAAATGTTCTCCTTCAAGACAGCAGGGATATTTTGCAGAATCATCATTTTTGCCCTGACTAAGCCTTTAGAAGTAACGGTCTGGCATTGCCCCTCGGTCTGAAATGCCCGTATTTCCTAGATGTCTGCCATGTCTCAGATACGGCCTGCAGTTCAGCAGAGCTAGTGGAGTCACAGTCCCACTGCCTAGCCTTCACCTCCGAGGGCTTCTCCCAGAGTCTCGCTGTTTCTGCTCTTTCAGACTAGAAACTCTGCCCCCAGGGATGTCACGCTACCCCGACGTCGGTCCCGAACAGGACGGAGTGGGCTCAGACGGAAGATGCTTACTCGGTGCCGCTCTCGACCATCTGCGTGAGCAGAGAGATGCCGTCCAGGTTGATGAACTCCTGGGCGAAGGTGACGTCCCGGGAGAGGCTGGCCAGGTCCTTCAGGGCCTCCAGCTTGGCGTCCATGCTCGACGACTGGATCCGCTCATGCAGCTGCTGGGCGTTTTGAGCCTCGTGGGGCAAAAACAAAGGGATGAATGTTCACAAAGGACTGCACGTTCACAAAAGAAAGCACAACCACAATCAATCGGTCGATCGATCGACCAATCACGTCTCACTGAGAAATAAAGGTACAAAGGCCGGAAGTGCAAGGCTCCTGGCCAGCTAGACAGAGGCCGCTCGGGAGCAGGTTTCCAGCCACCGAGTCCCCACTTCCATGCAAGGTCTGCTCACTTCGTGACGACGCCACTGCGTCCTTTTGACACCATCTCGACAGGGGGACTTCCAAGACTTCATGGAGAAAAGAGACTAAAGTACAAATTTATTTTGTGCGAAATTTTTTTTAAATCCGTGCATAGCTTTTTTTCATAATATGTATGAGCTTTCTGAAGACTCCCCTTACTTTCATTTCAAGGAAATGCAAGAGAACAAGAACTTTTATTTTTTTAGATTTTTTTACCATGGGGCATGTGCACTTGCCAAAGAGAGACAGAGACAGGGAAAGTGCGAAATCACCCCCCGACTCCCCAACCCCAGGGAACGGCTGCACCACAGGCCCTTCTTCCCCGCTCTCCTCTGGAAACTGTGGGCGCACATGCACATGCCTGGCATGATTTTCAAGCTGCCGAGTCTGGGACCCATAGGGCAGTTGGCCAAGTGGGCATCCAGCGCCTCAACCACGATACCAGCTGGTGGTCCAGGGGACGAGACTCTTAACGCCCCAGAAATTGATGAAGGTATGGCAGAGGGAGGGGAAAGTGGAGGTGCTTGCTTTTTAAATCAAGTTACTCTCTAGAAGCAGCGCAAAGCTATGTGCTTAGTTAAGCAATCGCACGAATTTATCCGGCATGCCCACTCGTTCAGGCAATACTCTGAGTCATTACTGCCTACACGCTACGTTCAAAAGCTTCATTAGACACCCAAATAATCTTTCTGGGTTACAGCAAGCCTTCTGGCACTCCATAACGATGCTGATAAATCTCAATTTTCAACAACATGTGTCTGACATGCATTGCTACTTACTGGGCGAATTTAGAACAAAATAATTAGGAAAGCAAACTAATAGCAATGGCTGGAATTAGACTTCTCCTGAAGGCACTTGCCCTCGGCTCCTACATGCCCGACAGAGACAAATGGCACTTGTGGATGCGCAGGGCTTCGGCACAATCATCCTAGACTGTGCGTCTCCTTTGCCCAGCTAAGGTGCTCATGTCTACCCTTTCAGGTGGGACAAGTCATAGCAAAATAAAGACCACGTTTTCTGCCTGTGTTTTTCTTAGCAGAAATACTGGGTTGCTGGACAAGTCATGGCGTCTTTTCTGATTTTCTGCACAGAAGCATGTCATGCCTTTCCCAATGACCCAGTAAGTGAACGTGTGCCCTAGTCACTAAGCGCAGATGGCAGTGGCTGAAGCACTCTGCCAGCCTCAAGTCTCCTTCTTGGGCATGTGCTTTCTCCTTTGAAACTGCTCCATGTTGGAGAAAGGGGAAGGTGGGGGGTTGTACCCCGACAACGAGGTGTTTCTCCTGAACATTGCTGGCTTGAATAACCCAAGAGCACCGTGTGCCCTCGGACAGGGAGGAGGGGAGAACCCTCCAGAGGGGCTCGGCCAGAGCCCCACCCCCGCTTCCCCTTCCCTGTACCTGGAAGCAGCCCTGACTCGCCCGGAGCACCTTCCAGTCCTGCAGGTGCACTGCAGTTTCTGGGTCATCTTCTGCACGATATTCTCACTGAACCTTTTCCATGTTTACATCTGTTCGGGGGCTTACCATCATGCTATCACTGCCTAGGTGCTCACAGTGGCGTGCCGTGCGGGAGTCAGCCTTAGAGCAGTGGCCGGCGTCATGCAGCACATGTGTGACAGAGCCTGTGGTGGCGGGGGTGTGCCCGAGGTCTGTCAGCACACCACACAGTGAGGACTCAGAGCAGACCCCACACCAGGCCGTGCACGACTGTGTCGGGAATACCTGACCCAGCGCATTGCTGTGGGTTCTTCGGAGAAGACATTTTCTCCAAGCAAGAAGTCCACGTTTACTTTACAGATTATGACAATATGGAGCACTCACTATTACCTCCTTGTCCTTTATAAATTTAACTTTATTTTCTCTTTTTAGATTAATTTTACATTAAATCCCTATCGTGGTGTATACAAAATATATACTTCTTTTTTTTTTTCGAGAGGTTTTTTTGTTATAGGTTACGTGCGCTCACCAGACAGAGAGAGACATAGAGACAGAAAGCAAGAAATCACCCCCTAGGGGGGATGGTCACGCCGCAATCCCTTCTCCTCCATTCTCTTCTGGGATCTTGGGCACGCACGCACACGCACCCGACGTGAGTTTTAAGTCACCAGGTCTGGGACGCGAACCACGGTCGACTACGTGGGAGTCCAGCGACATAGCCATTACGCTAACTGCTGGTTCCCCCAAAATATATACTTCTTTATAGCAGAGAACTTTACAGTTTTGGTCTGTAACGGTCTCCTCCTTTTGCACCTCCCCCACCCTCTCCCACCCACTCTCCCCCTCACACCATCCTCTCTACTATCGTATCTTCAGAGAGTTCCATTCCCGCTATGGAGTGCACTGCCACTGTTCCTAATAACTGTGTTTGGTGATGCTAACGCTGGTAATAAGAATAGCTGATAGTCCCCCAACACTTTTTAATGTGTCGCCATCTAACGAGCATCACAAGTCATTTATTTAACTTGACACTAGTCCTATCAGGTAGGTTCTTTCCCTATCGTCACTTGACAAGGGAAACCGAAATGCAGAGAAGTTAAGTCACTTGCCCAGGGCCACACAGCTCCTCAGGTCTGGCTGAAATGGAACCTGGGCCTGAGCTCTGGCCCACTCTCCGCAGTGGGTCTCCATTAGTAAGATGCACCAGAACAGCTTCTACACACCCAGCTCCCTGGGCCCACCCCCGGATGTCTGGCTCCCATGCCTGGCTAGGGCTCCCTGATACCATGTACCCAGCAGCCCCAGGGGCTGCTCCTGCTGCTGGTTCTGACTCAAACGCCGAGAACCACGCTGGGCGTCACTCAGGATCACCGTCTGGACCCGCAGGGAGGCAGGTGCGCAGCTCGGACTCTGCTTCTCAGTGTCTTCCCCAGCCGGGGCCTGAGGACACCCTGACCCCCACTTTACTGCACCAAAAAGAAAATCTGTGTGTTGCTTTACAAGTGCATGCTTCCGGGGGGCCAGCAAGTGGCGCGGAGGCTGAGCCGCTGGACTCCCACATGGCCGGCTGTGGTTCCAGCCCTGGACCTGGTGGCTTGCGTTCTCACTTTCACTGTCTCCTTCTCCCTCTCTCTAGTGAGTACATGTATCCTGTAGTAAATTTTAAATAATAATAGTAATAAAATTAAATAAGTAACTCTTTAAAAAATAAGAACAATGGAAAAAGCGTGTGCTCTACAGGCAGCATCTTTGCTAAGACAATAAAGACAAGCCAGGAATGCAGAGGCCGGGTCCATGGACTGTCACCCTCTGTCCACTTTCGTATGCCTTTGAAATGCTACCTACTCGAAGCGTAAATAAAATCAGAATAAGAGGTGAAGAGAAGCCACAACAGGACGTTAAAAAGGACAGGTGTCCCAAGCACAGGAATCAAGACGGAATAGTTCCAAGCCCCAGGAATGCTTCTGGGTTGGAAACAAGAGTGCGTGTTTCAAGACGGTCACACACGGGTAGCGAAGCAGGAGGGATGCGTGGGCCTCCGCCCAGGGGTCACTCCCCTGCTGTAGTGAGGGCGCCTCTCCACCGTGTCAGACCGCAGCACTGAGGCTCACGGTCAGTCGGGCTGAAAAGCTTTATGGGCCTGATCGCCCATGGTCCCCGCCCCAGTGCCTGCTTCCGCGGTGCTGTGCGTAAGTGCTGAGACAAGCCTCCCCACACCCTGGTACCATCCAAGGAGGCAACTTGTACTCAGATTGCGTAATTCATTGTACAAGCTGTGGTGGTGTGTGATGACTGGATGTAGAAAATAGGTTACAATAAAAAAAATCTTAAAAAAGTGGTGCTGCCATGTGACTGCTGTTGGGAAGTCGTCCTTGTTCAGGACGTGGGTGAACAAGGAGGGGCACCACTGATGGGGGTCTTGTGGCAGGCGTGGCAGGCCATGATGCACGGGTCCCTGAAGTAGCAGCGAGAGCCCGCCCCCACTGCCTGCCGGGTCCCTGGCGAGCTCTGGGCCAGTGGGCTTCACCTGTCCTGGCCTCATTGTCCCCATCAGGAGGTACGCTGGGGACCATGATGTCACGGTCAAGGTGCCTCCAATCCACGGAGCGGAAGACTGTTCCCAGCTGGCAGGAGCCCTCACCACAGTTTGCCCAGCAGAGGTGCTCCCTGGATGGACGTCTCAGAGTGGCCTCCACTAAGATATTAGGTCAAGAGGTCAGCAAGTGGTGCAGCAGTTAAGGCACTGGACTCCCACGTGGCCAACCACGGTTCCAGCCCTGGACCGGGCAGCTTGAAATGCCAGGGGTGTGTGTGTACCCAAAATCCTGGGAGGAGAATGGAGGAGAAGGGATTGTGGTGTGGCCATCCCCTCTCGGGGGTGATGTCTCACTTTCTGTCTCTCTGGTGAGCACATGCACCCTATAGCAAAAATCTCTTGAGAAAATTAATTGAACTGGTGAGACATTGCGATGCAATAATTTCCCAGTTGAAGCTGGAACAAAGGGCAGGTATTCTTATCTCTTCTCATTCCTCAGTAACGTGGATGAGAGATTTTAGTGTGTAAAACCTCAGCGATCTCGGCTAGGTGCTACTTTACAGTATATTCCTTCTACCCACAGAGTTTCACGCCTAAAGTCAACTTTCATTCACAGACATGTATACATCAGCGGAACTTACTACTGAAAGTCTTTAGATTAATTAAGACATTTTGTGAATCAATGAAATGTGGGAAAGAAAGTAAAGGAATGGAAAGTACCTGCAGACACCAGAGACAGAGAGGGAGGAAGATGAGAAATGGCAGAAGGTGAGAAATGGGGAAAATATTTATATACACATACAAGAAATGGAAAATTATTTGTTGATGCTATCATGTATGATTAAGCCACTCTGCAGTGTATTCTGGCTGGAAAATTGCATTTTGTATGCTGTGGTGATATTCAGTGAAAAAATGTAAAATAAATGAATTAAAAAAAAAGACATTTCCACAAAAACAAAAGGAAAATGCAGAGATAAGAGCTCTTCTTATGGAACAGTTGGGATTTTGTGAGGAAAGGCTGCCCTTGTCACGGGCTCTGACAGGTTACCCCGCCCTTCATTGCACTTAGCCTCTATCAGGCTGTCCTCACTGCCACCCTCTGAGGCGGGGCCCCTCGCGGTCCTCGGAATCCTCACTCAGACTTGGTGAAGGCCCCCGGAAGCTCCCTGCGAGCCGGGCACTGTCCTGCACCTCTGGGGCCCACCACCAGGCAGTCGTGGCTCTCGGCCCCCTGGGCTCCCCGCTTGGCGTGCAAGGAGACGGTGGATATTAGGAAGAGGAAGTTCAATACGTGAAGTGTGGTGGCAGAGCCCAAGTGGGGAGGCCTGGTGGAGAGTAACTGGTGACTTCATTGGATGAGGCAGTCAGGGGCCAGTTACTGAAGGAAGTGGCACCCGTGCCATGCCAGGAGGAAGCCACCCACGCTGTGGAGGGAGGAGTTGCCAAAGCAGCCGAACGTTAGGCCAGAGGCCCCTCAGGAGGAATAAGCCTGGCACGCCAGGAGGGACAGAGGACGACCAGGGTGCCCAGGCTGGGGGACGGGGGGACGAGCAGGAGGTGAGGAGGGAGAAGTGACAGGCCAGGTGACTGAGGGTGCTCATGAGCTGGCAGAATCCTGGGTGGTGACAGTGATGGCGACAGCTGGGGTGCCAAGGGCACCAACAATCGTCTGTTTATGGAAGTGTTAGGAGCAGCCACCATGTTCACCAATAGGACAATGGTGGCATACTTATGACACAGTCCGAGGGGGATATTACATGGGCTGAGACATGGACCTTCAGAGAATGTAAGGCAGCAGGGCGCCTCCTCGTGGTGGAACGCCGAGAGAACAGCCAGGCATAAGCTTGTTGTTCATGGGGCGGGCGTAGAGGTGAGCTGGGGGGCAGGTACACAGTTACGGGGGTGTTCTAGTCCCCAGAATGTAAACTCCAGGAGGAATGACTCGCCCTTAGAGCAAACGGAAGAGATGAGGAAAAAACAAAAACAAAAACAAAACAGAGTTTATAACACTTTGCAGTCCTTTTTAAGTTTCTCAAACCAACAGAGGAAAATCGATTGGAAAAATTATCGATGGCCTTACTGTTAAGAATCTCTGATAACCTGAACCCAGCGGTGACTGAGATAATACCATTTTTCTTATCGCCAGAGAGACTGGCCCCAAACCCACCGTGACCGACTACCCTCTGACCCAGATAATTTGGGTTCTGGTTCCCTGACGTGAGGGCGCAGGAAGGGAGGCTTACAGCTGAGAGCCGCCACAGCCGGGCAGCCACAGCCGGGCAGGTACTGGAGCGGGGTTGGTCCCCACGTCCACACCGGCCCAAATCAAGGGTCACGGCAAGAAGATTCCAGTCCATCTCTAACAGGGCTCGGTAGGCCTCGCAGTTTAGAGCCCTGAGCCACGCTACACTTGGGGTGCTGTGAGTCACCTCTGGTATTCTGCGGTGACTTTTTTACACTATTTATTTGTGTGTGTATTTAATTAAAAATAATATCAGCACATGGCACAGAAAGAAATACCTAAGTGCTCCCGGACATTGTAAAATGAAGAGTAAAGTCGGTCCACTGTTAACTGGTTTTCGTGTTATTCCTTAAGAGACCTGTTTCTCCTGTTACAGGTGCATGTATGCATCATACATGTGCATGTGCCTCCTTTCTGCACACATAGCTGGCATCCTTCTGTACTCGACGTTCTGCGGCCTGCTTTTGTGTTTAATTACGTGCTGAAGCAATGCCTCCATGGAAGCACACCACCCTCTTTCAAGAGCCTCAGGTGCTTAAGCCACAGCTCTCACCTACCGCACGAGCCTGCTCCCAGCTGACACACCGCGCCAGGCTCTGGCTTTAATCACGAGAAACAATGATGCACACAGCCAAGCCTGGATGTGAGTGTGTGCGTGTCCCGCAGGGCGTCTGTGAGCCTATTTACGGGGCAGTTCCCAGCGGTAGGCTGTTAGTTCAAGGACACACACTTTTTCAAGTTGCTGGTACAGCTAACATGCCCGCTGAAGAGGCTAGACCACATCGCACTCCAGACCCACAGCAGCTTGTCTTCACACCTGGATTATCTAGGAGGACCGTTTTTAATTGTCAGAAGACAGATGCACTCTCTGGAGAGAGAGAGAGGACAGGGACAACGCGCCCCGAATGAGGCATGGACATGCCACAGTCTCTTCCCCCTCGCTTCCCCATCCTGTCCAGATTTAGGGCATGCGTGCACACGGCATGTTTCTTAAACAGCCGGACTGGGATTTGAACCTCAGTAACCAACGTGGGACCCAGCTCCCTTAACCAGTAGGCTATGGGTCAGCCCACTAAGAGCACTTTTCAAAGAGATTTTCATCTCTTTTATGAGCGAGATTGAGCTTGAGAGGAAGAGAGAGGAAATTCTGTCTGTCTGTGTGGAGATAGAGAGCTCTGTGTAGCTAAGGAATTGCTCATCTCCTTTCCGGTCCTTCCTTACAGTTTTGGCTTCGGTCATTTAAGAGCAGGTTGCTTATCTATTGATAAAGAATCCTATAAATGAAGAGGTCAACCCCCTGTCATCCACGTTACCAATTATCTGTATATGTTTTTAGAGAGATGTTTGTTTTAAGTTACATGCACTCCAGGGGAGACAGAGAGAAAAAGTGAGAAATCATCCCCCGGGGTGAGGGTAGCCATGCCACAGTCCCTTCTCCTCCACTCTCCTCTCAGGACCCTGGGCACACATGCAGAAGTGTCCGGTGTGAGTTTCAAGTCACCAGGTCTGGGACTTGAACCACAGTCAGCCATGTGCAGGTCCAATGTATTAACCACTACACCAGCGGCTGGCCCCTCAACTTTTTTCTAATGGATTAGTTTTGACTTGTCTCTTTCCAAATATAAAAGTGTTTCGAGGTTGTTCTATTTTTTTGGAAGTCAATTTTATCAAGATTTTTGTTTATGATTTCTGGGTTTTGAACCCCACTTAGCCTCTCCCCACTCCAAGACTACAAATATATTCACTGTAAGGAATTTTTAAAACAAAAATTTCTAAAAGTAAAAGCAATAGTCTGGCAATCTTAGTTTCTTCAGATGTGAACAGTGGCCAAGACTTCATCAGCCACGCACCGCACAGCGTGTGACCTCAGTTTGGTCTCCACAGCCATCGTTAGTTACCACGGCAGTGGGAGGAGACATGACGCAGACGCTCGCATGCGCCCGGCCCTCGAACTGCCGGGAAACTCACACTGACACACACATCGGAGTGCGTTTTGGGCTACGATTTCTGATACTAGGGAAATGCGTCAGGATACGACATGAGAGAGACGCACATGTCTAAGGGTGTGCAATGCAGCTGGGGGGCAGCTAAGTGCGGGAGCTTCCCAACGGACAATGGCAGCGGGCTGTTTAGATGCGCTTTACTGACATCCCGTGTGGCCAGACATTCGGAAAGGATTGTTCATGAGAGAGGAAGAAGAAAACGAATCTGTCAATCAACAAAAAGATCACTTCTGACAGAGAGCAGGTAAAACTCAGCACAGTAACACAGTACCTAAAAATGTAACGTGTGTGTGTTCTTTTTAAAAAATTACATATGTGTACATATATACACACACACATACATAGGTTTTTGCCATAAGGAACATGCCCTCCCCAGAGAGGAGAGAGAGACAGACAGAGAGAAGAAAGGTGACAAATCACCCCCCGGGGGGAGGCCACACTGCAGTCCCTTCTTCTCCATCCTTCTTTTGGGATTTTGGGCACGAATGCACATGTGCCCAGCGTGACTTGCAAGCCACCCCCTCTGGGACTCAAACTGCAGTCAGCCATGTGGGAATCCAGCCACCTTAACCACCTCGCCACCTGCTGGTCCGTATGTATGAGTTCTTATCTGGCTGTGAGGAGCATTCAGCAGGTTGATGAAGAAACTTTAAATACTAGTGGGACACCATCTGCTGGGCTTTCTGGGAGGATTTCCTAACAAATCTGATGGAGACAGTTTCTTTTTAACATATTTTCACTGTGTATGTAAAACATGAAAGAGTAGGCACAACTCATATTTTTTAGTTAAACACAAAACGATCAAAAATGACCTGCTAGCAACAGATCAAAGTCTACAGATCCCTAATATCTTGCTTTCAGAGTGAGTTCCAATTCTAGATTCCAGGTTCCAGGGCCCCATTCCTAGGTATTGTAATCCTGCCTCTCTATAAAATCCAGGCATCAGCATTTTTCAAGTTCTACACCTCACCCTGCTGTGGGGAGCTGGGGGGCTGCTCCAGAAAATGTTCTCTGAGGTTTTAATTCAGTCTTTACATTTAACCACTGTGTGCCATCTCTTGTAGCTCACACACATTTTGCACATACTCTTCGGGTGTGTTTCTGGCTGTACTATACGATACTGGGGAGGTATATAAAGATATGACGCCAGGAAAATGCACATCTGAAGAAATGCAGCACAGCGGAGGGCAGTCGGCTTGTGCAAGGGCTTCCACGGGGCAGTGCAGCGCTGGGCCAGATGCCCTGTACACCAGCTGCCTCATCTTTGCACGCACCACGCTGGGAAACTGAGGCTCATCATCTGCAGAAGCAATCCCACCGCCCCTGGCAAGTCTGCCGTGCATCAGTCTGCCCACTCGTGGGAGGGCGGAGGACTGCCCCCTGCTCACCACCTAGGCTTCTCTCAAGGAGTGACAGAGACTGTGGAAGCTCATGAACCCAGAGCAGTAAGAAAGAGAACTGACTCCTCCTCCAGCTTAGAAAGGCCTAGAGACAAACTTGCGCCTTTCTGATTCCAAGATGAAATCAAAGACAAGGTGGGCTTCTTCTGCCAGGCAGGCCGATGAGTGCTGTCAGCAGGGCACCTGGGAACTACAAAACCCAAATGAAGCACTGGTCTCTAAAGGGCAAATTAACATTGACGCTTGGTGACTCGAGTGAGAGAAACACTGTGAAGTCAGACAGACGTCCCGGCTCATCACCGAGCCTGGAAAACGAGCATAAGTAGACCTGTTAGGAAAGGGAGCACCGGAAGGCACTCGGGCAGCTCCAGCGACGGGTTCTACAGAGCCTGCCGCCGTCTTTAGTTCAAGATGTTCTTGGATAAAACGTTTAGGAGCTTCTAAGCCTCTCTAATGCAATTTTCAACAAGAGGAATGTGTGGCAGTCACAGAACCCACAGTTTAACGTTAGCCAGATGCTTCTCCCAATTTTTACATTTATTTTTAGCCCACCACATGGCTTTGGTGGAAACTGAAAATGCTAGTTAGACGCAGTTTTCATCACATAGGCGGAGCGGAAATAGTAACACTTGGAGTATTTTGTGCAGATTATTTTTTTAGGAAAGCAAAAAGAAAAAAAAAGAAGAAGGCACCGAGAAATAATATGGTTTAAATATGCTAATTACTACCCACAGTAACTACAAGCAAGGAAGAAAAGGCAAGAAAAGTGAGGCCATCAGCTAGCGTACTTTAGATCTACTCCGGCCTCTTGTTGAGTAGCGTTTGCTCAGGAGGCTCTGAAGGGTTTTATCTGACATCAGCTGTCAATGAAACAGCGTCAGTGGCCAGCACTTCTTGAACGGTATTTCATGAACTGTCATAATAACTGACCAAAGCTGGAAAACGCTTAAACATTCCCTTATTCTCCTCTTTAAAGCAAAGTAACAGAACGTCTTTGGTTTTGTTTGCTTTGCTTCTTGTCTGAACTGGCTCTGATAGTTACAGGTGGATGTGTGGACAGGTGGGTAAGCCACCACCTAAGTTACCGCACCACCACAGCTGAGGTATCGCACCTGTGGTATTAGAGTTGTTGGGGTGACCACCGAGCCCAAGCCTAGGGCTTCACGGTCAGACTCCTTGCCCCTACCTGGAACAAAGCCTTCCCCTTCTCTAACAGAAATATGAATATGAGGAGGGCCATTCCCATCGCACCAGAATCTGCCCACAAGGACATTCCACAGATCTCTTGTTTGACACTAATGTCATGCTCAAAACTCAGTATCTCAGGATCACCAAGACGCTGGGAGCAAAGAGTTTCTCGGGAAGCTAGTGACTAAAACCAACTTACCGGAGATGTGGTTAGTCGAAGGATAGTGCCGTTTTTGATCTCATTGCGATTCTACAAAAGAGAAACAGAAGTCTTTGTAAATCTTCAAGAAAAGCTTGGAAAAAACAAGACTGAAGGCAAATACAATCTGGTAGAGGCTCTATATAGTACACATTCTTATGGCTAGGTTTATTCTACTTGAGTGATTCTGAATTATCCTTACAAAGAATTTGAACATGGGTCCTGGATGTGTTACCTGTGTATCAAGTCCCAGACAATGCTCAGCACAGAGACAGCACATGTAAGTCCAAAGAACAGGACCATGAGGCACAAGAATAGCAAACCAGAAAGATCATTTTAAAAGGTTATTTGGGGCCTACGACTTAGCAATTCCACTCCTATGTATATACTCAAGAGAAATGAGAACATACGTCCACACGAAAACTCATGACTCATGTTCATAGGAACATTATTCCTAACAGCTAAAAAGGGAGGAAAATCTCTATGCCCATTAACTGATGACTGGGTAAACAAAATTAGGAAAATTGGGTCATGAGAAGGACTGAAGTACTGATACATGCTACGACATGGTGAACCTTGAAATACTACATTAAATAAGAACCAGCACAGACCAGCAGGTGGGGTAGCGGTTGAGGCACTGGGCCCGGCCACCGGGCCCACCACAGTTTGAGTCCTGGCCCTGGGAGCTTGAAAACTCACACTGAGTGCATGTGCGTGTGTGCCCAAAATCCCAAGAGGAGAATGGAGAAGAAATTGTGGCAAAGCCATCCGCCCTGAGAGGGTGATTTCTCATTTTCTCTCTCCAGCAAGTACACATGCCCAATGGCAAAAACCTAAAAAATATAAATAAATAAATAAATAAGTCAGATACAAAAGCCATAGATGGTATGATTCTGTTTATATGAATCGCCTGGAAGAGACAAATCCGTAAGATCAGTGGTTGCCAGGGGCTGCAGAATGGGGTGGTGGATGCAGAAAACTGCTGATGGGTGCAGAGCTTCCTTCTGGGGTGACGAAATGGTATTTAATGTTTATTGCAGTGGTGGTCCAACTCCATGAATATACTAAAGGACATCGAAGGTGAATGTTTTAAAATGTAAAGTCTACCTCAACAAAGTTATTTTTCTAAAGGTTACGAAGGATCTTATTTCTTAGCATCTGCTGGCTCATTCTGCCTGGAAATTAAGAACACACAGTATAAACGGGCTAGTGCCCGGGAGGTCTGTCTCCACCTGGCAATGACACTTGAGGTGCGTGTGCCCAAGGCCCCACTTGGCTTCTCTGGCACTGAAGGAAGAATTTCACCAGGAGTTTTACTCTCTTCCACCAGGGCAGGCTCCGTGCTCAGTTTTCAGGAGGCGGCCTCACAGGGCTCCCGCTGGCTGCATCGCTACCTGGAGCACTGAGGCCGAGGGGTAACATGTGTCTTGAAGACCGTCCTGCATTAACACCAGCCACAAGCTGGCGTCTGTTCAGAACGCAGCAGACACACCCACACGGGACAGATTTTTCAGTGAAATGCCAAAGACACGCAGATCGCTTGCTCTCTCAGACTACACGACTACTTCATAGACAACTTTACACAATTTGCCAGAAACGGGACAGGCTTCAGGTCAATATTCTGCCCCACAGGAAACTACGGCTGAGTATTCGTGCCGAGCGCAGGCGGCCAGCCACCCCAGTGCCGGCAGGCCCGAACCCTGCGTGGGCAATGCCGCCCACTGGGGGCACCGTGGCCGGTCATACCAGGACGCCGCTGTGGAGAGCCAGCTCCTCTCTGCCAGAGGTGTGCAAGTGCTTGCTGAGTGGCCGCTCGGCAGGCAGGCGCAGACACGGCACTGGGAAACGAATCCAAGACACTTTGTAAAACTCTTTTCAGCGTTGGACTCCCACCTGGTTGACTATAGTTCAAGTCCTAGACCCGGCAACTTGAAACTCACGCCAGGTGCGTGTGCACGCATGTCCAAAATCCCGAGAGAACGGAGGAGAAGGGGTGGCGGAATGGCCATCCCTCCTGGAGGGGGTGATTTCTCTCTCCCTCTCTCTCCCTCTCTCTCCCCCTCTCTCTCCCTGTGTCTCTGGTGAGTGCACACACTCTATAGCAAAAAACCTTTTGGTTATTTTTTTTTTAAAAGCTGTTTTCTACTCTAAAATTCTACGATTCTGTGAGAACCGAGGAGGAAGACCGCGAGTGCTGATGCAAAGGTACCAAGGAAGCCGAATACACCACACGCCTCTCCCCTGCTCAGGTTGTAAGAGAGTAAGAGGCAGAGAGCTGGAGTCACACACCGTCTTCATGAGCACCTGTGGGGACCCAGGCTTGGAGTGGGAACAGCAGGTACAGAGCCTCAGTTCAGGTCACCAGGGCACGTAAGGCCTAAGGCCGGTTCCTTCCCAAGAGGGACAAGGGACCCAGTTTATTATCCCCAGTTTTCTGATCAGGTATAGAAGGAGGCCCGGGAGTATGAAGAGGTGGAAAGAGACGCGAAAGGTCTAGAGAGAAGCTCTCTCCCAGAAGCACGAAGGCCTTGCTAGTAATGGCAGTGAACTAACATCTACGGAAGACGCTGGGCTGTGGGCTTTCATTTTTAATGCTTATTTGGCCATCACATAATGCCACGCCTATTTTAAAAATAAGAAACCAAGGCCGCTGAGAAGGTAAGTTATTTGCCCAGCACCATGGAGGAGACGAGGGGACTTGAACCCTGGCTGCCCCACACCAGAGGCTGAGCCCCATGTGGCTGGAAGGGGCGAAAGGACGGCATCTTGCACCTGGCCCTCGAGGTGCGTCAGCCGCCATGAGCGTGAAGGGCAGGAGTGGTGTTAGCGAGAGCTCTGCAGACTCGGCTTCCCCGCCCCCCCCGCACCCCCCCTGGCACTGGCATGCG
>NW_006159550.1:6067393-6111166 GCF_000334495.1 Tupaia belangeri chinensis | reverse complement strand
CCCGCTCGGCAGGCAGGCGCAGACACGGCACTGGGAAACGAATCCAAGACACTTTGTAAAACTCTTTTCAGCGTTGGACTCCCACCTGGTTGACTATAGTTCAAGTCCTAGACCCGGCAACTTGAAACTCACGCCAGGTGCGTGTGCACGCATGTCCAAAATCCCGAGAGAACGGAGGAGAAGGGGTGGCGGAATGGCCATCCCTCCTGGAGGGGGTGATTTCTCTCTCCCTCTCTCTCCCTCTCTCTCCCCCTCTCTCTCCCTGTGTCTCTGGTGAGTGCACACACTCTATAGCAAAAAACCTTTTGGTTATTTTTTTTTTAAAAGCTGTTTTCTACTCTAAAATTCTACGATTCTGTGAGAACCGAGGAGGAAGACCGCGAGTGCTGATGCAAAGGTACCAAGGAAGCCGAATACACCACACGCCTCTCCCCTGCTCAGGTTGTAAGAGAGTAAGAGGCAGAGAGCTGGAGTCACACACCGTCTTCATGAGCACCTGTGGGGACCCAGGCTTGGAGTGGGAACAGCAGGTACAGAGCCTCAGTTCAGGTCACCAGGGCACGTAAGGCCTAAGGCCGGTTCCTTCCCAAGAGGGACAAGGGACCCAGTTTATTATCCCCAGTTTTCTGATCAGGTATAGAAGGAGGCCCGGGAGTATGAAGAGGTGGAAAGAGACGCGAAAGGTCTAGAGAGAAGCTCTCTCCCAGAAGCACGAAGGCCTTGCTAGTAATGGCAGTGAACTAACATCTACGGAAGACGCTGGGCTGTGGGCTTTCATTTTTAATGCTTATTTGGCCATCACATAATGCCACGCCTATTTTAAAAATAAGAAACCAAGGCCGCTGAGAAGGTAAGTTATTTGCCCAGCACCATGGAGGAGACGAGGGGACTTGAACCCTGGCTGCCCCACACCAGAGGCTGAGCCCCATGTGGCTGGAAGGGGCGAAAGGACGGCATCTTGCACCTGGCCCTCGAGGTGCCTGAGCCGCCATGAGCGTGAAGGGCAGGAGTGGTGTTAGCGAGAGCTCTGCAGACTCGGCTTCCCAGCCCCGCCAGCACCGCTCGTGGCACTGACATGCGACCAGGCAGCTGCCCTGCAGGCTCCCACGCAGACTCACGCTTCACTTTCCGAACCCACGCAGGGTTGAGTCGTGAACCCTGTTTAAGGAGACGCAAAGCAGCATCCAAACCACCACCAGCCTCCACCAGGTGTGCCGACTCTGTCCCTGCAGGGGGAGGACAGTCATGGCCTACAGTGGCGTGGTGAGAGCAGGAGCCCAAGCGGACACTGGCCGGCTGGAACTGGCTCCAGAATGGCTCAAGGTCGGGCGGCTCCAGAGCGGCAGCACCCAGCCCTTCCGCCTGGCCTTCTCCCTTACCGCCTCACCCCTTCCCCTCGCGATGTGCACCTTACCGTTCTCACTTCCTTATTGCTTCTGAGAAAGAGAGCCCCCAGCAGGGGTTTCAGCTGGCCCAGTGTCCTCAGGGAGGTCCCAGACATGAACCCATGACCTCTCCCATGTCCCACTGCTGCTGTGCAAGCATCCTTCATGACTTTTAATCTGTGTTTTGTATTTTGAAATAAAAGAGGGTATGCGGAAGAGCTTCTAATTTCTGCACCCAAAACTTCAAGGTCCTGACGGACAGGAGGATCAGTCAGGGAGGAAGGCTATGGCAGAGGGCTGCTGACGCCAGCCTCCCGGGTCCGACTGCTGCCGGTCCCTTCACCACGGCTAAGCCCACACTGGGCAGCAAGGCCGCCTGGAGAGGAGGCCTCACTGACATCGGAAGTGTCCCTTGGCTCTGACATCACAGGTCCATCCAGCAGACACTGCTCATGGGCTGTGGGCCGCCTGGGCTGACCCTGTGTCCCTTCCTTGGACCTGGGGCCAGCCTCAAGTGGGACCCGGGGACAGGGCCTGCTTCCTTAGGGCATTCTGAGGACTAAGCGAGATGATCCCTGAAGTGCTCAGAACAGTGCCTGGCATACTGCAGACGCTCAGAGCAAGATAAAAGCGTAGCCGTCTGTTATTAAGCACAAAGACAGCACCCCGAATCACACAGCTGTGCCCTCGCTTGCTGTGGCTAGTCCCAACATGTAACCCACAAGCAGAAACAGCAGCATGAGCCGTGGTGCCCTGAGGAGCTGTGAGCACACTCCGCAGAACAGCAGACGGGCAGACAGGCACCTCTTCGTCACCCCAGCATGGCGAGATGGGAATTCCGCCGTCCCGCAGGCTTCCGCTGGGCGGCTGGGGACCGCGCCCTCCTCAGGTGCCCTGCTCGGTCCTCTGTGTCTGTCTCAGAGGGGTGTTCCTCATCGCAGCCGTCCAAGCACTCGTACGTGCTGAGTGTGTGTGCATGTGTGTATATGTGTATGCATGCGTACACATGTGTATGTGTTCATACGTGTGTGCATGCACATGCACTATGCCGCCTGTGTGTGTGGTCTTGGTTGTCTCCCTCCATCCCCACAATATTGCCTCTATAAGAACAGAGAGTGCATGTCTACTACGAGGCTGTGGGAAAAGTGAGTATTTTTTCAGTTTTTCTATGCAAAAACGCATCACAACTTTCCCAGCCACCAACATGTCACTGTTAATACCTGGAACAACAGCCTCGTGCGTCCGCCCGGCCCGTGAGCAGCACTGAACAAACAGGCTGGATGAATGGCCAGTTCCCTGCAGGGCCACAGGTGAGGCACCAGGGCGGACAGGAAGTCAAACTGGACCGATTCCTGCCCTCCGGGAACTGGAACAAGTGGGCGGGACCCGTGCACTAACCCTACTGCGGGAAAGTCGGGCAAGGTGCGGGAGGCGGCTGACCGTGCTGGCACACCTGTCCGAGGGGCAGAAGGGGGATAGGGCATGCAGCACAGGCTCCTAGTGGGGGCGACATTCAATAAGGCCCTCCCCGCATGAGCTGGGGCTCCCAAGAGGACACAGCCTGCCCTCGCTCTGAGGCAGACCAGCATCCTCACGGCTGAGAAAAGCCCTGCATGATCGCTGAGAGCCTGCGGTGAGCAGAAAGCAGAAAGACACAGGCTGGAAAGGTAGACTGACCTTTCCCATTTAAAAAGAGGAGAGGGGGCAGCAGGTGGCACAGCGGTTACAACACTGGACTCCCACATGGCTGACCACGGTTTGCGTCTCGGACCTGGTGGCTTGCAAATCACAGCAGGCACATGTGCGTGCATGCCCAAAATTCCAGGAGGAAGATAGAGAAGATGGGATTGCGGTGTGGCCATCCCCCCAGGGGTGATTTCTCATTTTTCTTCTGTCTCTCTCTGGCAAGCCCACAACAAACCTTAAAATAAGAGGAAGGATGGGAGTAAGTGGGAGAAATTCCCGCCAGATCTGATAGCTGCTGCTGAGCGTGTCCTCTCTGGAGGAGCCAGCTGGGCCTCACGGCAGCCTCCTCTGTCCACAGTAACAGCACTGCAAGGCTCGCCTTTGGGAACGTGGGCACTGTAGCAGTGCGGCCCACTTCACGGGAGAGGAGTCAGGAGCCTCAGGGCTGAGAACAGAGCCCCGCGACCCCGCCGAAGCTGCCCCCGCTCCAGCCATCGACAGCCCCCCTCACTGCAGCCACGCCTGGTGCTCTGCCTGTCTTTGTTAGCAAAACTGTTCTCCCAGGACCTCCTGTCCAGGCAGCTGACACGACAGCTCGCTACAGGAAGGATCCAGAACCTCTTAAATAGAAAACATCAGCTGTTTTCCCTCTAGGACTCTTTAGGTCCCTCACCTCAAAAGTCTGCTATTTCTACCAGTCCTGACCTGTTATATCATGACCTATCTATGCTTGGAGAGACCTACCTAAATCAAATTCCCATCCTCAGTAAAGTCTGACCTTGCTGCTGTGGTAGACTTCGCTCTCTCACTCAGTATTTTTTTTGGGGGGCAGGGGTGGGGGTGGGGAAAAGGTTTTTGCTATAGGGTGCGTGCGCTCGCCAGAAAGACAGATAGAGAGAGACAGAGAGACAGAAAGTGAGAAATCACCCCCCAGGGGGGATGGTCATGCCACAATCCCTTCTCCTCCATTCTCCTCTCGGGATCTTGGACACGCACGCACACATGCCCGGCCTGAGTTTAAGCCTCCAGATCTGGGACTCAAAACCGTGTCAACTACATGGGAGTTCAGCGACATAGCCATTACGCCAACTGCTGGTCCCTCTCTCTCAGTATGTTTGACATGTCAATTTGACTAGAAAACAGTCCCCAATTATTCATTCAAATACTACTGCATGTGTTGTGGTGAAGGTGTCATGCAGATGTGATTAGGTGATGTTAACTACGGGAGATTACCCTAGGTAACTGGTTCAATAAGTTGAAAGGCCTTAAAAACTACTAAGGGCGACACAGTGATGGCATATGCATCGCTGGACTCCCACATAGTCAACTGTGGTTTGAGTCCTGGACCCAGTGGCTTAAAATACATGCTGGGCACATGTGCATGCCTGTCCAAAGTCCCAAGAGGGGAATGGAGGAGAAAGGATTGTGGCATGGCCATCCCCTCTGTGGAGCAACTTCTCGCTTTCTGTCTCTCTCTCTGTTTCTCCGGTGAACACGTGCACCCTATAGCAAAAATCTGTAAAATAAATAAATAAATAAATAAATAAATAAATAAATAACCAGGACAGAAAAAACTGTTAAGAGTTCTTTAAAGAGGAGAGAATTCTAGCTGGGGTGAGGAGGTCCAGTCAGAGTCCCAGAGCTCAGCCTGCCCTATAGCTCACGGGTTTGCCTAGCCAGCCCCACAGTCAGGGCGGGCAATAATTCCTACGACATGTGTCGTGGGGAACCCTGGGCAGATCACCCCGGCCCTGGACACGGCCAGAGCTCTGTGAGATGTGTCCTCCCCAGCATGTGGGCAGCCGGCATCAGCTCCCCCTTAGCTCATGTGGGGACATGCCGGGGGCCAGCTCTCTGCAGGGCCAGTCTCTGCAGGGCCAGTCCAAGCTGGGGACACTCTGGGGGCCAGCTCTCTGTAGGGCCAGTCCAAGCTGGGGATCACCGGGGGCCAGCTCTCTGCAGGGCCAGTCCAAGCTGGGGACCGCCGGGGGCCAGCTCTCTGCAGGGGCAGTACATAGGGCCAGTCCAAGCTGGGGATCACCGGGGGCCAGCTCTCTGCAGGGCCAGTCCAAGCTGGGGACCGCCGGGGGCCAGGTCTTTGCAGGGCCAGTCCAAGCTGGGGACCGCCGGGGGCCAGGTCTTTGCAGGGTCAGTTCCAAGCAGCAGCAAACATGGCAGGTCACTTTCCTCAGGCTAGACCAGGAACCGTGAAAGACATGAAAGAGTGCGGAGAGGAAAGAGACAGGCAGACACCTCGACGGTGTGGAGGGAAAGCAGGACAAGGAACGCATCCATCGACTCAGTGCCAGGAAACTGCTGCGCGCCCCTCTCTGGGCACCGGGCATTTGATGTCTGTTTCTCCTACGATCCTCGGGCCCTCTGCTCTAGGGTCTCCGTGGAGTATGTTAAAATGCAGATTTACAGGGCTCCCACTCCACTGCCACTGAATCAGGGACTCGGCCTACTGCGTTTTCACTCAGCTCCTGAGCCATTCCAGTGCACAAGGAAGTTTGGAATCATCAGGGACTGAATTTAGGACGCTGCCCAGCACTTCTGGAATAAGTATTCTGAATTTCAAAGCAATAAAGCCTCAGGCGATCCAAGCTAATGCCAGCTCCTCAGAGTGGAGAGGAGAACAGCACAGGAAGAACATCGGGCCAGGAGCATCCTGGCTGTGCACGGTCTTCCAGAGAACGCAGGCAGCCCCCAGTGCCAGCGAAGGCCCCGCTGTCGCAGGTGCCCACACCTGGCCCCAGGCTGTACTGGCCCTGACAGCCGGCCTCTCAGCACATCTGTGTGCCCACGGGGCCAGCTCGTCCACTCTCCTCCGTGCAGGAGGGGTAAGATCCTGCGGAGAAGCACCACGGCTGTCGTGTTTTCCCTCTGAAATTCGTTCTCCATAGGCCAACTTTCTCCTTAGTCGTACAGATTAAGCATTACCCCCGTTCAGAAAGGAAATTCTATTCCCTCCTGCTACTTCTCAGGGGCATCGGAAGGTCTGAGGAGGAGGAGGCACTGAAGACACGGAGAGGGCAGGCAGTTCCAGAGCTCTCCTCCCTGGCTTGCTCTTCTGGCTTCTGCCCCGTCTCGGCCTCGCCCTCTCTCCAGGTGTGGAGGGCCCTTAGTCTGGAATACTGCTACAACCTAACATCGCTCTTCAAATCCATCACTTCACGTCCTGGAGGCGGATTCTGCCTGTAGCCCGACCTCTGCGCTGTGTGGGTGCCTGGGCTCACTCTTCACCCCCAGGTTAATACAGCCCCTGAGGACGGAGCACATCTGCTGTTGCTAGGCTACAGAGCAAAGCCTCTACACGGGGGACTACAGACCTGGCATTTAGAGAGGCATTTTAGAAATACCCTAAAATAAAACCTGAGCTCCCCAAATCTAAGGGAAAAAGGCAAAAAGATGGGGGCGAGCAGGTGGCATGGTGGTTAGGGTGCTAGACTCTCACTTGGCTGATCCCGGTTTGAGTCCTGGACCTGGCGGCCTGCTTTCTCACTCCCGCTTCCTCTCTCTGTCTGCCTCTGGTGAGCACGCATGTCCTAAAAGTAAACTTTAAAAAATAATGATAATAAATAAAATTAAATTAATAATTCTTAAATAAAAAGAAAAAGCAGAAAAGTGGGGTAAGGGAGAAGGATAAGGAGGAAACAGGCCAACTCTCGTAAAGGCCCCTTCCCCATAAGTACCGAGTGGTCTTCTCCAGGGCTGCTGGTCCCCGGGATGACACCCACCACCACTCCACCCCAATATAGCTGGAGGACCCGTCTCCCCACGGACTGACCGTGTGAGCTGAGGTCCTCCCTGCCCTGTCATCATGCCCATGATTGGACTCCGTTCTCAGCTGGATTTCTTTTCTGTAATCGGCTCACTTCCTAGAGCACACACATAGCCTGCACCTGCTTCCAAAGCTGAGGAAAGAAAGAGGGGTATGGGTAATGGGAGTATCTGCTAACCACTGACCTGTGGTCTGTGAACACAGGGCGAGGCGAGGCCTGTCTCACAGTGAGCCCTTCCTTCTCATTCTCTGTAATCAGATCTGGGTCCGGAGGAGTGGCCGGAAGGAGGCAGACACTCCCAGGAGCCAGGACATCTACCAGGCTTGGAACAGAAGGAGGACGGAGAGTGTCCATCCCCTGGGCGATCCACAGAGAGAGATAAGGAACAGCAGTTTTTCTGGAGCTGCAGCAGCTCGCCTTAAAGGACCACGCCCCAGCACATGCCCGCTCTTGCTAGAACAGAGCCCCCCAGCCCCCAGTGCAAAGCCACGGCAGGGGAGGGCATACACCTACTATTACCTGGCGTCCAGGCCCAGGACCCAAAGCTCAGGGAAGGACTGTCACGTCCACGTCCTTTAACACCTTCAGACACAAATGTCCTCGAGGCAAAGGTGCACAGCGGTACACCACGGTGCTCTCGGAGGCCGAGCTGCATGGGAAGGCTCCCAGTGCACGTCCAGAGACCTCCCAGGCTACACCAGGCACACCGGTCCACACATCTGCAATGAGCCTCGAAGAGAAATGGACCCACGCCAGCATACTGCTCACCCAGGCCCAGCACCGGGCAGCCGGAACCTGAAGCAAAGTCACAAACAGCTCGGACATCTCCAACTACGGGGCTCAAAGACTGTCCCAAACCAGGCCAGCCCAGGGCCTCCTGGTTAAGGGAGCTGCATTCCACGTGACTCACCGAGCTGAAGAAACATGCCAGGGGCTTGTGTGTGATCCCTAGAGCCCAGCAGGATGGGGAGGGAAGCGACTGTGGCACGACCACACCCCACTGGGGGCACTTTCTCCCTCTCCTTCTCTCTGTTGAGCACAGTCCTATGTGTGGCAATAAAACTGCTCAGGGACATTCCTCAAACTCCACCTGCTTCCAGCCCCAACAGGAAGGGCCCTGGAACACAAGGAGGACAAAGATTATCTGGAGGGACCAGCAGAAGCATAATGGTTACATCACTGGACTCCACTCCCATGTAGTTGACTGCAGTTCGAGTCCTGGACCCAGTGACTTAAAAAAAACCTCATGCTGGGCATGTGTGCATGTGGACCCAAAATCCTGAGAGGAGAATGGAGGAGAAGGGATGGTAGCATGGCCATCCCCGGGGGTGGGTGGCGGTGGTGATTTCTCGTTTCTGACTCTCTCTGGTGAGTGCATGCTTACTATAGTAAAAGTCTCTTAAAAACAAAACAAAACAACAACAACAAAAAATAACCTGGAAAAGCAGGATCTGCCCAAGAGCTGGAGGTGAAAGCACCCAACATGACCCCCAGGAAAAAATGGGCTTCAGTTTGAATGTCACTCCAGGGTCCTTTTCTCCATCTTTTCTTTCTCGTCTCTTGTTAGGAGTAAAACCAGGGGACCAGCAGTTGGCATAATGGCTATGTCGCTGAACTCCCACGTAGTCAACCGTGGTTCGAGTCCTAGACCCAGTGGCTTAAACTCATGCTGGGCACATGTGCGTGCATGCCCAAGATCCCAAGAGGAGAATGGAGGAGAAGGGATTGCGGCGTGGCCATCCCCCCAGGGGATGATTTCTCGCTTTCTGTCTCTCTGTCTCTCTCTGTCTTTCTGGCGAGCACACGTGCCTCTCCAAAAATAAATAAATTAATAAATAATAAATAAATAAGGAGTAAACCAGAATTTAAGAAGGCATTTCTACATGAGTCAACAGGAGCATTAGATGTAAGAGGAGAGAATTAATTTTAAACCACAGGATGCATTTTATCCAAAATGCTTAGAGCAGATGTATTTCAGATTACAGATTTTTTTTGGATTTTGGAATATCTGCATTTGTATAATGGGGATTGGACACAAGTCTAAACAAGCAATTCATTCTTTTCTGTTTTATTTTTATTTTTTTAGTGTTGCCAGAGGGCGTGTGAGCTTGCTGGAGACAGAGAGGGAGCATGGGTAATCCGCTTCTTCCACTCCTCCCTCCTTTAGGAACTCTGGGCATCACACAGGCCCCGCATGGTTTCCAAGCCACCGGGTCCGGGACTAGAAGGGCAAGTTAGTCATGTGAGAACATGTCACCTCAACTACCACACCGCTGGATGGCTCAGGACTAGTATTTATGTTTCAGCAACTCTATTCACACAGCCAGAAGTCAAGTTCACACAGTACTTCGGTATTGCTGTGTTTTGTATTTTGACTACAACCCATCACAGGAGGTCAGTGTATAATTGCCCACTTGCGGTGTCCATGTCACCACTCAAAAAGTTTCAGACAATGGGTTGTTTGGACTAAGGATGCTCAACTTGTGTTACAATCTCACCGACATCTGCACAAGCTGACTGCATTTAGCTTTTCTCCTCCTCCTTCCCAGTGCCTTCACACGGCACTGGAGGTCCTGTCTCCACAGCTGTCTTCTGCAGGGACTTACCCTACATAGGCCTAAGCATTAACCAGGTAGTGAGCAATTAAAAATCACACTAATTCAATTTGCATGGGTGCTGCCTTAAAAGCTGGTGCAAAGATAGTGGCTGGAGAATGCACTTAGTGTGTACTCCTATTTTCTGCAATGTTTGTTTCTATCTAGATGAACACAGCCAACTGATATTAAAGAACATCTACTCAGTGAATAAAAGGCCTTTTGCACATAGAGGCTTTAAGATGAGATTTGGGAGCATTAGCTGTTGTAAAAGGAAAGGCTCTGAGCTAAAGATAAAGATACAGACAAAGCTGGGAACCAGCAGTTAGCGTAATGGCTATGTCGCTGGACTCCCACGTAGTCGACTGCGGTTCGTGTCCCAGACCCGGGGGCATAAAACTCACACCGGGCACATGTGCGTGCGTGCCCAAGATCCCGAGAGGAGAATGGAGGAGAAGGTATTGCGGCGTGACCATCCTCTCTGGGGGGTGATTTCTCGCTTTCTGTCTCTATGTCTCTCTCTGTCTGTCTGGCGAGCGTACGCACCCTATAGTGAAAAAAAAAAAAAAGATACAGACAAAACTGAGTTCAAACCCAGGCTGCTCAGTTAGGCATATTCAACCACATTCAAGTTACTCAGCCTCTGACATTTAGTTTTGTTCATCTTTTAGAAAGGGATATACACTAGAGCCAGCAGGTGGCATGGTGGTTAAGGCCCTGGATTCCCACATGGCCAACCACAGTTCGAGTCCTGGACCATAAGGCCATGGAACTGGTAGGGTTTTGGACAGTTTTTTGAGCCCCAGTAGCCAAAATCTCATCAGATGCACGTGCATGCCAAAAATCCCAAGAGAAGAATGGAAAAGGAACTGAGACATGGACGTTCCCCTAGGGGATGATTTCTCATTTCCATATTCCTCTTTCTGGCGAGTGCATACGCCATATAGGAAAAAGTTAAAATAAATAAATAAATAAATGGGAGATACACTGATGAATACATCTCAATGTATGTGCAGAAATTAAGTTCAACACAATGTCTCATACACAAAATATATTCAGTAAACAGGGCATGAGTAGCTATAAACAATAAAATAACGGGCATGATTTATGGTGGGTACTAAGTTGTGAGATACCTAGATACTGACCTTACTAAGTACATACAAGAACGTTAGGGCAGTGATAAAGCTTTATTGAGAAACGCTGAGGAAAATTCTAATAAATGGAAAGGTATGTTTTTATGAACCAGATAGTCAACATCCCAAAGAAAACAATTCCTCAAAACTTAATCTATAAATTAAAGTCAATTTTAATCAAAATCCTAGTACCATCTGACAAGCTAATATTAAAACTTATATGGCAGGGGACCAGTAGATGGCATAATATTTCCATCACTGGATTCTCATGTAGTTGACTGTGGTTCAAGTCCCAGACCCGGGGGCTTAAATCTTACACCTGCCGTGTGTGCATGCATGCCCAAAATCTCAAGAGGGGAATGGAGGAGAAGGAACTGCAGCATGGCCATCCCCACTACGGAATGATTTCTTGCTTTCTGTCTTTCTCTGTATCTCTGGAAGTGCATGTGCCCTATAGGAAAAATCCCTCAAAAAAACCCCACAAATTCACAGGGCAGAGACAAACCAGGCAGGGGAATTTTGCTGAAGCAGGAGGAGAAAGCAGAAGAGAAATGAAAGAAAGAGCAGGAGGCAGGGAGAAGAAAAAAGAGATGAATTTTACTAGATATTCAGTCTTGTTACTAAGTTGTAAGCAATCAAAGCTATTTGGTAATGTAACAAAACAGACGACTACAGAGGCTCCTATATTCTTTTTTTTTTTTTAAGAGAGGTTTTTGCTATAGGGTGCATGCGGTTGCCGGACAGACAGAGAGAGACACGGAGACAGAAAGCGAGAAATCACCCCCCTCCCCTCTAGGGAGGATGGCCACGCTGCAATCCCTTCTCCTCTCAGGATCTTGGGTGCCCATGCACACGCGCCCGGCATGAGTTAAAGCCACCAGGTCCAGGACTCGAACTGCAGTTGATTACATGGGAGTCCAGTGACATAGCCATCATGCCATCTGCTCATCCCAGAGGCTCCTATATTCTTTTTTTTTTTTTAAGAGGTTTTTGCTATAGGGCACGTGTGCTCGCCAGACAGACAGAAAGAGACATAGAGACAGAAAGTGAGAAATCACCCCCAGGGGGGATGGTCACACCGCAATCCCTTCTCTTCCATTCTCCTCTCGGGATCTTGGGCACGCACGCACATATGCCCGGCGTGAGTTTTAAGCCACCAGGTCTGGGATACGAACCGCAGTCGACTACGTGGGAGTTCAGCGATATAGCCATTACGCTAACTGCTAGTCCTGAGGCTCCTATATTCTTGAAACGTGACTTATGACGGAGGTGAGAACACAGGTCATGGGAGTGGAGAGGTGGGAAATGAATTGCTCAATAAACGATGCCAGGACCACTGACTTTCTCTATCAGAAAAGATAGAATTAAATCCCTACCTACTGCACACACACACTGTGAGAAACTTTCTAACTTCTGAGAAACACAAGAGAGTATCTTTAAAATACATGGATAGAGAATGCTTTTAAACAAGCCTCTAAAAGCCCAAGCAATAGAGAGGAAAAATGATAAATCTGACCACAGTAAAATGTGTTTTACAAACTTATCTTTGACAACAGACATCATAGAAAAGTTAAAAAAATAAACAAAGCTATGGACTCAGTGAAGACATATCAAAAAGAATTTGTGTCCACATCCTATAACGAATTCCTACAAATCAATGAGAATAAAGCACTCCTGCCCACTACTGTATGAAGACTATACCGGCAGTTTGTCAAAGGGAACCCTGAACGGCAATAAACAGGAAAGTGTACTCAGTCTCAGCAGGTGGGGAAAGGCAAGTCACAGCCACCGGAGTCCCAAGCCACCTCCTCCTGGCTGGACAACGTCAGAGCAGGACGACCGCAGTTGGGACAAGGGGATTTGGAGCACCAGTACCTTGGATGGGCTGCTGGCTGGTAGAACCACTTCAGAAATCAGTCTGGCGATGCCTAGGGAAGCTGAAGACGGGTGTACCCTCTAACCAAATAGCTTTCGACGTTCTACCTAGAGGAACTTCCAAACGCCCCACTAATACCTGTATGGCACGCTCCTATTGGTGCTAACAAGACTGAGGAGACAACTGATTATCAGGAAGGGAATGAGTGAATCAGCTGTATTGTATTTATGCCATGAGATATCATACATAATTCATCTCAAAAAAATTACTCTGGGGGGAAAATTAAATTGCAGAGACTTTACCTACAATAGGATACCAATATTTCAAATTATAATACACAAAACAATTCTATATTTTATTCATGAACAGATACACATGTGAGAAACCTATAAAACATTCATGAGACTACTATTCATCAATTTCAGGCTGGTATTTACCTCTGGGGAGGGGAGAAGAGAGAGACAGGAGAACAGTGGGTCAGAGACGTAGTTATACGGCCGATTTTTAAAGGTGTCGTGAAACTAGGCCCACGTCAATGTGCGTTAGCGGGGGGGGGGTCAGTTACATTATGTTTGGACTTGTTTTGGTATATTGAAATACTGTGTGATTAAAAAGGTTTAAATTATTATTCCAATGAATTCCTCTTTTAAAACGTTACTAGCACAAAACTCGTGTGTCTGAATCAAAAGCGGCAGTGGGATTTCTGGCATCTATAGAGTGCTTCGTAAGGAGAGAACCACTCAGGGTAAAAGTACATTTAAAAACAACGTGCAGAGCATAGACCAGGCTTTCTGTCCTGCTCCTCTCCCTGCCAGCAGTTACATTATTAACACAACCGAAAGGCAGTTTTTGCAGACTGCCTATTAGTCAAGCCAGAGGTTTTCAAATAATGGAACCTTTTTGTTCTAAAAAGGGAAAAAAAATTCCAGTGCCTTAAAACTCAAACAAATAGTACTGTATTAATATTCTCTATGAGCTTAGGTTTGTAAATGTGTATTTTATTGAGGTTTTTTTAACGAAGTTTTTTAATTAACATAAGCAGTCAGTATCTGGTATTACACCTGCTCACCGGGATAAATATAACAAGCTTCCACCTTCACTTAGCTCTCGCGTTCTGTCTCACTGAGGTCCGGGAATGTGGGCCCGCTCACAGTGCACTGACTGGGTGTCACTGGAACAAAGCAGATCACTGTGAGCGGGAGCCTGAAGCTCCAGGGCATCTGCTCGGTTCGGGGGTCAGAAGTCCAGCGCACTTTGTCTAGCCCTCTGTGAGGCTCCCCAGAGATGCAGCCAAGGTGTCTGCTGGCTGGGTCCTCATTTGGACCTGCTCTTCCGGGTGTGCCCAGGCTGTCGCAGACTCCATCTCCTTGGGCTTCATGACCGAGATTCCTCTTTCACACACCCCCACCCTGGTTCCTAGCTAGCATTGGCCAGGAGCCCCTCCCAGCTCCAAGAGGCTGCTCTCAACGCCTTGCCTTGCAGCCCGATCCACAACATGCACGCAGCGCCTTGTTGGGTCCAACAAGGCAACGTTTTGTTAATGACTCAACTTCTTCCTATTTATTGGGCCATCAGAAAAGTCAAGATGCATTTTTGCATAGAAAAACATAGAAAAACACATTGTGACTTTTCCAACAACCCAATATTTATTTATTTCTGGAGAGACAGAGAGAAAGAGAGAGAGATGCCCAACAGGCTCTTCATGCTGCGACCCCCCTCGGTCCCAGCCGGCCAAAACCACAGGCACACGTGTACACTCATGTGGAGGGAGGCCCTGGGGCACAGACCCGGGACCTCTCCATTTCGGTCCAGCTGTGCTACCACTGTAAGACCACCTATCTCCAATACTGCACTTCTTTTAAAAGTTCACCTGATTAGGCCAAGTCTCTCAGGATAATTTCTTTTGAGTAATTCAAATCAACTGATTAAGAATCTTTTCTACATTTGCAAACTCCTCTTCACCATAAAATACGAAGTAATCAGGGTGGTAGCCCTGTTATTCACAGGTCCAGACCACACTCGAGGGAAGGCAGGCAGTGGGATTCCTGGCGCCATCTTGAAATTCCACTCCCATAAACAGATGGCAGCTGTCAATGGTTACTGCTTCTGAGAGCTCACCTTGAACTCTCAGGAGTCTGAGCAGATGTTTACAGAACAGCAACAGGGCAACCTTTCCTTTCAAACTGGCATAATTAGCCCCTGATCCCAATCTTATTCCTTACAATAAATAGTGGAAGTCATACCAAAAGCACTCAAAACTTACAGAAAGGGGTACGATTGAATTTCCACTAACACTGGACACTAACAAGCTCCCCAGCCAATAAGCTAGCTCTGATCGACATGGGCCAAGGACGCAGGTGCAGCAGCAGGAAACCGGTTGGCATGATTTTTCTGGAGTGGGTGGATGTGTGGCTGATTTGAAATACAAGCAGTATAATCTCTCTTATAAATGCGTCATTGTATAAGAAGTGTAACCATGCACAAGAAGAAGAAGAAATGAAAGGCTTCAGACTGAGGCCTGCTCAAAACCAACCTACCCTGGCAGGTTAAGCTGATGCGGATGCAGCTTCCCTTCACTGTGCTGCCACTTCAGTTCATGCTGATTGTTTTACTCGGGTGTGACAAGGTCAAATGATAAATGTATATATATATATATATATTTTTTTTTTTTTTGAGAGGTTTTCGCTACAGGGTACGTGCGCTCGCCAGACAGACAAAGATAGACATAGAGACAGAAAGCGAGAAATCACCCCCCAGGGGGGATGGTCACACCGCAATCCCTTCTCCTCCATTCTCCTCTCGGGATCTTGGGCACTCACGCACACACACACCCACACACACCCAGCGTGAGTTTTAAGTCACCGGGTTCGGGACGCGAACCGCGGTCGACTACGTAGGAGTCCAGCGACATAGCCATTACACTAACTGCTGGTTCCCAAGGTCAAATGATATTTTAAAAGGCCACACAAACCAAGTCCTTCTGCAATTTCTGAAGCTCCTCTGAAACTCACTGATCTTACTCTGCTCACAGTAATGCAGCATTATATTGCTTATGCATTTACACTGAATCAAAAACTCTTGATTTCGGTTCCAATTTTGACACTAGGAAGCCGTGTGACCTTAAATCTCAAACTCCTAAGACTCTTGGGACCCCTAGATGCTCTAGTAAAACAACCTATGAACGTACCGGGACCCAAGGGGCCCTGCATAAATGGCGCCTAGTTCCCTGGATGACACGGCTCCTCTGACTCATCAGTCAACCTCTACTGACATGGAATAAGGAAGGAGTTAAAGAGCTACACAGAGCCTTAGTTTAAGAATGGACACGTGGGCATTGTTTAAAAAAACAGGGAGGGGGAAAAAGAGAGAGAAGGAGGGTGGGAAGATAAACCATTTGAAGGTCCAAATAGAAAGAAACGTTTTTAAAGAATACTTCTCAGCGGGAACCAGCAGTTAGCGTAATGGCTATGTCGCTGGACTCCCACGTAGTCGACCGCGGTTTGTGTCCCGGACCCGGTGGCTTAAAACTCACGCCGGGCGCGTGTGCGTGCGTGCCCAAGATCCCGAGAGGAGAATGGAAGAGAAGGGATTGCGGCGTGACCATCCCCCCTGGGGGGCGATTTCTCGCTTTCTGTCTCTATGTCTCTCTCTATCTGTCTGGCGAGCGCACGTGCCCTACAGTGAAAATCTCTCCAAAAAAAAAAAAAAAAGAATACTTCTCAGGCAGTAACTAAGTGTAACAAATAGGAAGTATGACTCCCCGAGAGATGAGACAAGCAGCCCCCCTCCACACTGACATGTTACTGTCACGAGGCCTGCTGCACAGTAAGCTACAGTGAAGTGGGGGAGCCGCGGGTCTGCATCTCAGACACTTCACAGTCCACCCCTAGACTAATGGATTGTACAGGAAGTGGACACACTGAAACGTGAGTTTTCTCTGCGTAATTGACTTTGGCTTCTTTGTTTAAACCATGCTCTCTTTTCTTATAATACATGTCTAATGTGCCTTATCGTTCGTGTAAATGTTTTTAAAAAGATGTTTGAGATTTCCTACCTGCTTAAGAGCAGCAGATACTGAAGAAAACAAGAAAAAGAAAAGAATGACGCTGTATTAATTAGTAGCATGGCACCTCACCTGTCCCCAAATCTAAAATGTAACCTAATGACAGGAACTGCCAGGCCACAGTGGCACGAGCGAGGGCACCCGGACATGAGGAAGGAGAAAAGTGGGCGGAGTCTCTTAGAGATGTTTCTAAAACCTTGAATAACGTTTTGGTGTTCATTGTGTTGCTGAACAGAAATACCTGAGCGTGGCTGATTTATAAAAACAGAGGCTTATTTGGGTCACAATTCTGGTGGCTGGAAACTTCAAGAGCACAGAAGTGGCCTCTGGTGGCCTCTGGTGGCCTCTGGCCTTACGTTACAACATGGCTAACAGGACCAGGAAGGTCAGAGGGTGAGTACAGAGAGAGACCGGGGCAGCCCTTACACTGTTTTAAAAAAATATTTATTTATTTTAATTCATTAATTATTATCATTTAATTTGTTATAGGGCAAATGCACTCACCAGAGAGAGAGGAAGAGAATGCACACCACCAGGTCCGGAACGCAAACCACTGTCAGCCGTGGGAGTCCAGTGCCTTAATCACTGTGCCACCTGCTGGCCCCAGCCCTTACTTTCCATAGGAAACAGCTCTTGTGGGAACTAACCCCTTCCCATGACAGCAAGAACTCGCTCCATCTCCTGAGGCACATCGGTCCCCTCTGAGGCCCAGGCTCCTGTGACCACACCGCCACCAGGCCTCACCACTGCCCGGCGCCATGACCTTGGGGACCGGGTTCCACTACAGGAGCTAAGGAGCCAGTAACGGAGGTGACTGTGAGAAACGGACCGAGTGAAACAAGAACGAAGTCACAGAGAAAAGGAAAAGAAATGAAAAATAAGGAAAAGGGCCCAAAGAGAAAGAAGACATAAGCCGTAGTGAGCAGAGGGAGAACAGGGACGAGTGTAGACGCTGGGGCGAGGGTCCAGTGGAGCGGAAGGCTGGCCCTTTCCTGGCATCCCCTTAGGGGAACTGAAGAATCCCGGATATGATTACAACGGATCACTTTTATATAAGGTTTTGCCATAGGGTGTGTGTGCTTGCCAGAGGGAGACAGTGAGACAGAGGGAGACAGTGAGACAGAGGGAGACAGTGAGACAGAGAGAGACAGTGAGAAATGACTGCCGGGGAGAGGCCACGCCACAGTCACTGCTCCCCCTGAGTCAGACCACGCACGTGTGCCCGGAGTGATTCTCAAGCTGCCAGACCCAGCCACACGGGAGTCTAGCGCTTTAACGGCCGTGCACCAGCTGGGCTCACAGAAGAATCACTTTGGAGCTTTGTCTGCTGTAGTCCCCCATGACAGCGCAAAGTGCCTGGAGAGGTGCTTGAAAGCCACGGCTAACCCGGCCCTCATGCGCACAGAGACTGGGGAGGACGGAGGTGCACACGCCGAGGCCTTCCAGCCCTCAGAGCAGCGAGCACGAGGCCGTCTGCACAACGCGAGCAGCTCTGGCTTACAGACGCAGTGGGGGGCAAGGGGCCCACTTTCATTGTTGACTTCAATCTTCAGACATGGCAAAGAAAGTCAACTGCTTTTCCCAACAACTGTACCCAAAAGAAGGCGTCACTATCAAATTACGAAGGGCAGTCCCACTGCTTCGCTCACACTCCACGCACTTCAGCACTTCCTCCCTCACACTCTGAAGTCCTAAGGAAGAGAAGCCGAGGTCTCTCCTCATCACCAGCCTCTGTGTGCGCTTGATCTTTGGAAAATGGTGTCACGACCTGACACCTTCTCCCGGAAGAGAAAAGCAAAGGGGCGACGGGCCGTCTTGGAACTGCAGTTTCTTGGCCGTCCTTCCGTGGTGAAAGCCCACGTCCTGGCCCCACGCATCACAGCAGGCGTATGACTGCATGGGGAATGGGGGCACAGCAGAGGTCTCTGAGGGTCTGCAGAAGAGACTACAGATCTACAGAGATCCTGCAGAACCTCTAGGCCATGCCATAAAGAGCCCGCGGTGCCCACTCCACTCTCCTGGAACAGTCCCATTCTGGAAGGCCCTCTCTGCTGCAGCTCCTACTCAGAACATGGCCGCCACGCAGGGAGGAAGCCCAGGACACACCGAGGTAGTTCGGGTTATCCTCACGCAGTCCAGCCTTCCGGTCATCCCAAGCCAAGAGCCAGGCATGTGAATGTAGAAGCTTCCAGATGATTCCAGCCCCAACTCTCTGTCCTCCCAACTGCAGCTCCAGACAGTAGGTGGAGACAGCCCACATCCAAATTCTTACCTGGAGGACCATCGCTCTCACTGAGAACGGGCTTTCGCTTCGTTACTAAGTTTGAGATAGTGTTCTTATGCAGCAATAGGTAACTAAAAAAATGGAACTGGCAAGAAGGAATCATAGAACCCCAGTCACACGGGAGGATGGGCCGCCCAGACACTCCATTCCCTCCATTTCTAAACATCGCAGGATCTGGGGCATGCACGCACGTGAGTCCACGTTCTTCAAGTCCTCGGGGTCATGACCCGAGCTGTGGCAGGCCATGTGGTATCTGGCTTCCGGTGCACCGCACTCCACTGCTGCACTACTGGGCCGGCCCTCAAACAAATATTTTTAAAATTTAAAACAAAATAGAAACTAATAGACGTGAAACATTAAGAGAAAGACATTCCCAGTAGGACCGTCACTATCATTTTGTGAACCTCTTGTTTGACACACACACACACACACATACACAAGACGCGTGCTGTGGCTCCATCTCAAAACTTTGAGAAACATCACTGTGCAGCTTTTCAAAACTAAATCTCATTCCCAAAGTATAAAAAGCATGAACTGAAAGGAATTGTACTTAGAAACCTTCCAGTTAAGTTTCTGGCTTTGGAACACGCTGGAAGCGTGACAAAGCCATTCTCAGACCTTACCTTCTCTAATAACGAGGGTTTGTTTTTCACCACAGTTAGTCTCTTTGGCAGGGGTGTGCTGCTGTGTCTAGGGTCACTTCTGGTAAAGAAGCTTCTGTCTCCGGAGGAAGCCCATGTGGCCCTCGTTCTGGTCTGAGCATTACACGGTTAAATGTCTCAGCACTTGAGTCAGTCTATTCACTGGTTTACTAGCCGGACTGGAACGTGGAATTATCATGACCTCCGGCATTTATCTCTGCCTGCAATTCTAGAAGCAGATGTATCTTAGCAAACACGAGCTGGGGAGCCCGAGCAAAAACTTAGCTGCTGTGTAATCATCTTGTTACAGCCTCAATCCCACAGCCAGCGGTAAACATTCAATAACATGTCATAAACCAGCAACATCTGAGTAATTCTGGTGGCCAACGCTGCCCTCCTCTCTTGCGCGCCCTCTCATTTATGTGACTCAACTCAGACTGTCTTTTTTTCTTTGTCCCGAAATAAGTACATATGCTTCCAAGTCCTCTCTGGAGGAGAAACACCACATGATTTAAAATGATAGCTCCCGTCCAACTCCCAAACTCTAATTAGAAAAGTCAAACCACCCAAAAATGTTTGTAGACAAGACTGCACAAAGTCTCCTGCCAATGCAGGGTCACTAAGAGCAAAGGTACTAGGACAGAGGTGGGGTGACAGCGACGGAAAAGGAATGGCTGGCTAGAAATCAATGCCACAGCTGGGGAGTGACTGGGAAGCCAGGGCAGCCTGAAGGCTGTGTGTGTGTGTGTGTGTGTGTGTGTGCACGCGCTGGTGTGGCACACTTGGCAGGTAAGTCTTAGTTTTCACAAGCTGCACTGGATAGATTGAAAAAGGATGGAAGAATCCCAAGAGTCGTGCCTCACCGTATCCCAATCCACGAACTAGACACCGAACACCAGGACACGCCATATGGCTACCCTGGCTCAATCCCTGCCTTTGTCTCTAATCACTGAAGTTGAGAAAATCTGGATGCTGTTCAGGTAGATGCTAAACTACTTTAACTGTCAAAGGGCACTTGTGCTCACGAGGGAGAAAGCGCCGCAATGGGGTGTGGTCACGCCATCCTTTCCCTCCACTTCCCCACCCCCTCAGGATCTGGGGCACACACTCACCCGAGTCTGGTGTGTTTTTCAAGCAGCGAGGGCGGGAATTGAACCGTGGTCAGCCAGGTGGGATCTGGTTCTCTGAGAATGCCCCTTGGCTGCTGCACTTCAGGACTAGCCCTTAATACTAGCAATGACCGTTTGGACTCCTGACTTGGAGAAATCCAAAGTGTAGGTCTTGGGGGAGGCAATGACAGGAAGACACCTTCGGATCATGGTCTGTGTGTGGTGAGCACGCCACAAGATGACGTATTGCACAGACTCTGGTCACCAACATTACTGCTCCGACCTTTGTTCTAAGTGACTTGTTTTCGCCAGTTGTACACAAAATCTGACTGCAGTCACTTCCGTGTTCCTTGGTTATTGGAAATGTGTCACCTCAGTGCCCTCGGACCGTCCTAAGCTTCCCCTTCATTTAATGAAAACGCGTGTGGAGGTGGAGCGGCACATGCAGCACGGTGTTGGATCAGCGCCGAAGATTCCGTCACAGAAGCCCTGCCGTGTGTATTTAAGCCCAAAGACGCTCTGCTCCCACAGAGCCGAGTGCCTGCATGAAGAACCGAAAACGGGAGCCACATGCATACGAATGAGCCCTGGCCGGGGTGAAAGCAAGTGAAATCCACTTCCTCAGAAGCGAACACTCACGTAATTTGGGGTAAATTCTCTCTCACAACCACATGAGGTTCTCAGAGATTGCTATCGCTTTAGCAAGAACAAAATGATACTACTGCCTTCGAAGTTGCGTAACTGATCATCGAAAGCATGATGATTTATTGCATACTGCACGGTACCGGGGGCTCTCTGATTCGTTCCCCTCTCCATCACACTGCTGTGAACCGAGGACCGAGTCCTCCAGCTGACCGCCTTCTCCGGAATGGCTCATTCTTGCTAAATAGGGGGTATTTAAATCCACGGGGCTGGGTACAAATGCCATTGTACAGAATCTCACAGATCTTTAAAGACTTTGGTTGGCATCTAGCACGGTACGTATAATACATGAGTGTGTGGATGTATTTATTTTAGAAAAGATCATTAATCAGTGGTGGGAGGCTGCAAGCAAACACAAGTTGTTCACACTATTTTAAGACCCTGCGAGGACCATTAAGGTTCATTTATTCATCTCCGATTCCTCCGCTGTGACTAATCTGCCATGTGTGTGCCTGTGCTGGTGACTGAATTAACCAATATCATACATAATTTATCAAGCGACTCTCCTACTTTCTATCTTACATGGGAAACTGCAGCCATAAAATCAACAGTTCCCAACACCTCCATGTCATGTTCCACAAACCCTGCGAACCTGGGACCACTAGAGGGACACGGAGGGGCGCACGTTGCCTTTAATTATTATAAGGTGCTAGGAATGCTGCTAGGGAAGATGCGGATGGCACAGAAACGGTTAAAGGACAGGTCAAGGCGACAGCGAGGGGTGCGGGAGGTGACAGGCTAAGTGAGGAACCCAAGAGAGGATGAACTAAAATGGTGGTACAGTAGAAGAGAGCAGGGTACACACTCAGAAGAGGGCGGAATGGTAGTTAAGGAGCTGGACTCCCCTACAGTGGACCACAGCTCAAGTCCCAGACCCAGGGCTTGAAACTTACACCAGGCGCATGTGTGTGCATGCCCCAAATCTGAGGGATTGAAAGGGGAGGAGAAGGGAGTGCGGTGCACCATCCCCGAGGGGTGGTCTCTCGCTGTCCCTTTCACTATCTCTGTCTCTCCAGTGAGCGCATGTGCCCTATGAGAAGAGAAAAGAAGTGACCTTCAAAACTGGGGCTCAGATTATTCCAGGCAAGAAGCCAAGGTTTCTTCCAGCTCACACCATTAAGGGTTGGTAAGAAGAGAAGGGGCTGTCCTGAAGGGGCAGTTATTTAATGATGCTGCCTCTAGGTGTGTGTTCCAGTGTCTCTAAGACTCTGCTCCCAGAAGCAAGGTGAGTGTCATTCCATCTCTGTCCTCAGCACCTAACCCAGGAGCTGGCACCTAACAGGAGGGAGGAGGGGAGAGCAGGGGAACAGATTCGGGGCTAGTGAAGCTGCACCAGGGGACAGAAACAGGGTGCATCCGGAGAACACCAACGCATTTAGCTAGAGTCGAGGGAACAAGAAGAAAACATTGAACATGGTGCCTGGGGCTAGACTGTGATACCCCTCGCTCCCAGACTGGCCTTCAGTTGGTCTCACTCGGTAACCGTGGAAACCGAGTGAGAGGCACCCCAGCTCCAGGAGCACAGGGGCTCCACCGACAAGCCAAGAAGGATCCACAGGAGGGTTCATCTGAGCAGGCACAAGGGGAGGGCCTGAGGCTGCTCACGCGGACGGGGTGCTCCCACCGGTGCTAGGACCACCTGTCGCTGGTGGTCCCGAGGCTGCTCTTGGTGACTATGCCTGAGCCAGGCTTCAGCTTGAATCTGCACTCCTAGACGGGGGGCCAAGATCTGCACTAAGCCCGAGGGCTGCTCTCTGGAAGATGAAAATGGCATGGGTGGAAATACCGCAGCCTTACTATCTAAAGCACAAAGTACCGCAGAGCTCCGAACACAGAAAAACCACTGCACTTTACACTTTACACGGGGAGATTCTAGGGCGTGTGAGTTACATCTCAATAACAACGCTGAAAAAACTGAACCGGAAGAATCCATATCCTACCTAAAAGCTTTTTTTCAATGTATACAGAATTGTCTGAGTCTAAAATTACAGGGTCAAATTATAAACCAGAGTGACCCAAAAATCATATTGCCACTAACCTTGTCAAATACTATCCCTTTCAGTCAGGAGGTACCAACCTAAAGCACTCCCAAACTGAGGATGACGTGAGGGTCACGACTGGATCTTCAAGTTTATTTATTTCTCTCAGGATAGAGAGAGGGAGGTGAGGACAACCCCTCATAGGGTCTTCACACTACCACCCTGCCTTGCAAACAGCAGGACGGCTGAGTCCAGCCCCCTCACCTCCTGCCTTATCAAGTTCGAAGGCCGCGGGGTGAAAAGTTTACAGTATTAGTTGTATTGCAGCTGCACCTCTGCCATGTAATGATGACTTTGCTGTTTTATGCCATCGCATGTAACGCGCGTGTGCATGTGTGTGCAACAGTCTGGTTTTGGCAGAGAGCCACGACTGCAGCCCCTGTAAGAGAAACGAGCACCCGGTGGCTGTGCTGCTGTGCTCGGCCGTGGTTCCACTAGCTCAGCCCTGACGGCCGTGGCGGGCTCGGCGTGGGTTCGTCTCAGCTCAGCTCTGCATGCTGTGAGCCCCTCCATGCACATCCTAGCTCCAAAGGGAGGAGCGCTGGCAAGTTCTGCTATGGGCTCTGCAAGCCTAAGAGCTCTGCAAGCACTCACCACGCTCAGCCAGTAAACATGACATAGTGCCCTGTGTCTTCTACCAACTCCCTGCGTCTCTGTTCGACCCACCCTTCGGAGGAGAAAGGAACTTGGCAAAACACCTCCACCCCAGTCTCAGGCGCCCGATCAAGGACACGTGTGCACGTACCACAGGTTCAAGGTGCTCCCAGGACACCAACCCACAGCCTTTCCCACGTGGGCCCAGGTGCACCACCGCTGCCCCTCCACCTGGCCCTGAGGGCTGTATCTTAATTATATTTTTTGCCCCGACACAAATTTAATTGTTGAATCTGGGTAAATTGATTTACCACCTTACAATCTATTGGAAAATATTACAGTTCTCCTTTCAATTATTTTCTATGACTATAAGTTAGAAAAATGTTATATTCTAAATAAGAATGCCTGAATCCTAAATTAAGTGTGTCCGAAGGTAACAGTAAAATTAGATAAATAGTAACATTTTATCAGTCTGTGGAAATTGGCAAATTTACTGCGAAGACATCCCATGGGAAATAATAAATAAAATGAGCAAAATGAGCAGCTTAATTCAATTCCAATGTGTCACTACCAACCTTGGCCAAGTGGCCGAGGAGATAGCAGAGTGAGTTGTTCCAAGGTGGCAGCTCAAGACTCCCATCAGATTCTGAAACGACAAGTGCTTCCCGGACTCTGCATGTAAAAACACCCCATGACTTCTCTGACAGCCCAGTGTTTCTACTGTACACGGGCTGATCCAACACGGTTCGTTCAGAGGACTCGCAGGGGCATCTGCAGCTCAGCTGAGGTCAGGCCCACCTTCAGACCGTCAAGGCTTCCCGATGTCCTTAGAATAAAGTCCCACTCTTTACTACAGGCCTTGCCAGTCAGGGTGGGTGCAAAGCTTTCTGGCCACATCTGACCCTTCTCCCCCAGGCCCTTAGCTCCAGCCCTCTGCAGGCTGCCAGTCTGGCTTATTTGAAAGCTTCCCATCTATCCTCCCTCCTTTTTCCTTACGCCTCTGCCTCGGTGTCTCTTCTTTGAGCCTTAATTAGGTCTGGCACTCGCACCATCCTTGCGGCACTCACAGCCATTGTGATTGGTTAACTCAGGCAGGAGTTCACTTGTCTGTGGAAATCGTGAAAGCTCCAACTATCCCCAGAACTTTGCACGCTGCCTGGCGTGTGCTGAGAAGTGAATTCAAGGTTGTTTTTTCCTTTAGGTTTGTTTATTTTGTTCCCTCCATGAGAGAAACACTAGTAGGTGTTAATGCCCTAACAAGGTGTCAACCCCGTCATCTAATCCCGGCTGCAGGCAGCCAGGACCACGGGACACACGCACACGCCTGACTTATCTGGGACCATGGGACACACGCACACACCTGGCTTATGTAGGACCACAGGACGCATGCATACATGCCTGGCTTATCTGGGACCACGGGACACATGCACACGCCTGGCTTATCCGGGACTATGGGACACATGCACACGCCTGGCTTTTGTGGGACCACAGGACACACGCACACACCTGGCTTATCCGGGACCACGGGACACACGCACATGCCTGGCTTATCCTGACAGACTGGGACAAGAACTCAGGGCCTTCCTAGAGCTGGGGCACACGGCGTTACTGCTGTGCCACCTGCGGCCCGTGAGTCCGTCACAGAGGGCCCTTGAGCATGGCTTCCTCTCCTGGCCATTGCCCTCCGGTAGCCCCGCATTATGAGCTGGCAGAGTCGAGGACAAGAAGCCTGCCAGGAGAGCCCAGAGCTGGCTGGGTCGGCACACAGCGACCGACAGGGCCTTCGCAGAGTGATAATAGCAGTCAGGTTTAGCCCCGAGCCGAAAGGAAACGATTCAGAAGGAAGGCACACCACACGGGGGGCAGCGTGCAGCAGGGCAGGAACGAAGGGGGGGGAGAAGTGCTGCAGCCAGGGACCCCGGAGACAGAGGGAGGGGCACGGAACCCAGGGACTCTTCTTGGCTGGTCCCTGCCACTGAGAGCTGGTCCCCGAGGAGCCGCCCGGGCCTGCAGGGGAGCATGCAGTGGCCACGGTGGTCGAAGGGCAGCTTGTTGAGCCAGCGCAGATACCTTCTAGCCAACAAGCCCAGAACCTCGTCCCGCTGGAAGCAGAGAAGGGCGTTTGGCTGGGGTAGGGCATTGACAACTTCCCTGGGTTCGGGTTTGCTCCTGGGAAAACACCTGTGCTGGGAAAGCTCACAGACAAAGGCCAGCATCAGATCCTTTAAAGGGGCCAGGCTGGACAGCCAGAGCAGGTCCTGTCTGCAGGATGGGGAGCCAGGAGACGCCGAGGACAGGGAGACCAGGCTCGCCCTCCCCTCCAGTGCCCTCATGGCCCTCTGGCCCTCACATCTCCGGAGCTATCGCTGTGCTCGCCAGGGCTCAGGCTGCAAAGCTCGAGAGTGGAGCTGGGCTTTATGCACCACGTGTCCAGGCCCCTGGCCAGGGCGGGCTGTACAAGTCCAGGGGCACACAACTCTGCCTGCCCAGGGATTCTGGGGTGTTCAGGGCCTGTTTGAGAACCCAGAGCACTCAAGAAGTGGGGATGAGAAAGAAGGAGTAACCCCCAAAGGAGCCCACTTCCTTCCCAAAGATTCCTGGGGGCAGCTTTGCAGAGAGGGCCGGGGTGAGGCTCAGTTCATCTCTGTGGGTACAGAGAAGGGGTTCATCAAGACGCTCGGCCCACCCCCCGCAGCGGGTCTTAGCAGGTGGGAGCCATGCGTGGTCCTGCGGTCACACTGAACGGGCCGCAAGCGCAGGCCCTCAGTGGCTTCTCCTACACCCCAGGCTTGCTGGGACCCCCTCTGCGTGCTTAGGGTACAGGACGGCCAGGCAATTTTCCTGCTTGCCTCGAAGGACGGTATTAGTGCAACTGCACTACCTCAGACAGCCGGGAGGTCCACACCACGGCCATTCAGAACGCACCGCGTGACTCCCCACTGACTGAAAGGTGACCTGTTGGGACATCCTCCAAATTACAATGGCAGGAATAGGAAAGCCACAGCTGAAGCAGGTACCAGCGCTCACGGCCAGCCACATCCTCGATTATGTCCCTGAGCCAACCACCAGCAGGGCCACCGCGGCTGTCAGCGACAGGGAGTGTCACAGCACGCATGCCAAGGTAGAGATGAAGGGTTACTCACGGGTGCCACCGAGTCCGGCCTCAGCTCAGCCTCTTCCGAGCTGTCCGCCCTACATAGGCAGGTCACCTCTCGCCCACTGTCCATCCCACACAGCAGGGGGGAACCTCTCGCCCACTGTCCGCCCTACACAGGCAGGTCACCTCTCGCCCACTGTCCATCCCACACAGCAGGGGGGAACTTCTTGCCCACTGTCCATCCTACATGGCGGGGCGGGGGGGAAACTCTCGCCCACTGTCCGCCCTACACGGCGGGGGTCCCTCTCGCCCACTGTCCGTCCCACAGGGCCGGAGGGGAACCTCTCGCCCACTGTCCATCCTACATGGCGGGGCGGGGGGGAAACTCTCGCCCACTGTCCATCCTACACGGCGGGGGTCCCTCTGGCCCACTGTCCGTCCCACAGGGCCGGGGGGAAACCTCTTGCCCACTGTCTGTCCTACACGGGTGGGGAACCTCTCACCCACCGTCCACCCTACACGGCAGTGGGGAACCTCTCGCCCACTGCCCACCCCACGTGAGTAGGTAACCTCTCACCCACTGTCCTCCTCATAAAACAAACCGAAGGATATCCACAGCACCAGATCGTGATGAAGCAAAGAAAGAAAAATGCTCAGCACTCTTTTACCCAAAAAACAAATTCCATGTAGGCACAGAATTCACTTTTCGATTTTTATTCTCTTTTTCTCAGATAGTACCCTGAAATATGTAAGTTACTGTGATAAAATCTGAACGGGCGAACAGCCGAAGCTGCACCTTCTCCGAGGCGTTTGCAGGCTGTCTTTGCCACAAGTTACTCAGCTGGCCAGCCCTCCACGACACTGGAAACCAAAGCTCATGGCCCCCTCAGCAAATAAGACAATTCCGGAATGGGTTTGGGAACAGGAGAAGGGTAAGAGAGGAGCCCTCCTGAGGCTCTCGGGAGAGTCACCAGCCTCCAGCCACCATGAGCTCTGCCAGCTCTGGGCCCAGGGGTGGAGCTGCTTCTCCAAATGCACAGGGGGCCCGCACCTTTGGCCAAGGGAGACCACCTCAGTCCAAGGGAAAATCAGTAACTAACAGCATTCACACGTTTCGAAAATTAGTCACTGGTTTCCATGGTGATGCAAACATTACCCAACATCTAGCTCACCGGGCTGTAAGTAACTAAGATGACAGTAAAAACAGTTTTTTTTTTTTGGGGGCGGGGGAGAGGTTTTTGCTACAGGCACATGCACTCGTCAGAGATACAGAAAGAGACAGAGAGACAGAAAGCGAGAAATCACCCCTCAGGGGGGACAGCCACGCCGCAATCCCTTCTCCGTTCTCCTCTCAGGATCTTGGGCACGCACACACATGTGCCCAGCATGAGTTTAAGCCACCGGCTCCAGGACTCGAACCGCAGTTGACTACATGGGAGTCCAGTAACATGGCCATTACTCCAACTGCTGGTCCCCAAAATACACATTTTTAAAATGGGAAAAGATCTCTATTTTTAGTTTAGGAATACCTGTGAGGAATTAGCCAGACTTAAGCAGCAGGCTGCAGGGAGGCAGGTCGGATCCCAAGAGCAGGTTCCAAGTTGCCCCTAGCCCTGTTTGTGTCGAGTCACACACACACACACACACACACACACACACACATACACACACACAGCCGCACACACAGCCACACCCGGGGGCCCTGTGCTTGTCAAGTCACACATGCACACGCGGCCACCAGAGGAAGTGTGAGGACATCGTATTTACAAAAGGCTCTGTGTGGAAGAGGAGTGCTCTCCACCCTGAAGTCTTCCTAGAACGACCTCTGCTGCTGCCCTCTGGGGACAGACGAGCCCACGGCATGACAGATGAGTGGCCAGTCCCTTTGAACTCTGCATTACAAATCTCCTAAGGCACAACAAGATTTCCCAGTAACAACTAAGACACTCCAAACAAGAATAACTCCCCGTTCTCAGTAGATTAATTTTCTACGTATACTTGAGTTTTAATTAGGAAAAGAGGCAAAACATTGTATGATGCTATTCATGTTCAGATGACACCAAGAAGTAGAGGTCCCCAGCTCCGTCTCTTCTGGTGGTTCCCGGAGGGCTCTGTAAAAACAACACGCCTGGCCATATCCAAGACTCGCTCACTCTCGGGCTCTGGGTGTGGGATTTAAAAGTTGCATTTTCAAAGTTTCCTGTACAATGCTCCTAGTCTGAGAACCCTACCCATTAGGCTGAGGTCTCCACACCAGTGGCAGAAGACAGGACAGTCACTGGGGACACAGGTCACTGCAGATCCATCAGAGGCAGGGCTGTTCATGACTCAGTGACGTTCTGACCATCATCCAGGGTGAAAAACCAGGGCAGTCTCCATGCACTGCAGGTGGGAGCGTGCAAACATGTCCTTTACAGATCACACAGGAGACAGGCCTGACCTCGTCCCCCATCCTATCTCAACTTGTCCTGCTCTCGCAACTAACTAGATCATTTTCAGTACCTGCTGGCCAGCAAGCAAGGAGACCATGCTGACATTTACATCTTCATTTTCACTTATATGTATTTACTTATTTCTTCCATGAGGTTTTTTTAGAGAGGAAGAGAGGGAGAGACAGGTTCCCCCGCAGGGTCTCCATGCCACTATCCACCCCCAGCTTCAGCCCCCTGCGTCACAGGCACGCGTTCAGGGAGGTCTCCAGACACAGCCTGACACCCTCCCGGTGGGGGCTTTGAGGAGTGCCGCGTCACTCCTGCCCCACTGCCGGTCACGTTTGACATTCATTTATTTATGTCTTCTTTATCTCACAAAGCCATCATGTGCACATTATGCAGACACAGTATAAAATAAATGGAAAATAGGAGGAAAATGAAGCAAAAGGAAAATAGACAGGAAACTAAATGGTTATCAGAGGTAAATTCCATAGGATCAGAGGTAAATGAAATAAATATAACATATGCCAGGAAATCTAGTTCAATTGTTAATTCTAGCGGCCAGCGTGAAGAGGAAAACATGATTACGAAATTCCCAGTGTCAGGCCAGCAGGTGGCATGAGGCTATGGCACTGGATCCCACATGCCCGACTGCATGGTTTGAGTCCTGGATGCGGCAGCTTGAGAAACAGCTTGACACACGTGCGTGCCCAAAAATCCCTAGAGGAGAATGGAGATGGGATTGTGGCATGGCCACCCCTCTTGGGGACGCTTCCTCATTTTCCCACTCTCTCACTCTTTATCTCTCTGTCTCTGGCACGTGCATATGCCCTATAGCAAATAGAAAAAAAAATCACAATGCCCGCTGGAAAGAACAAGCGATTCAGAGTGTCCTTGGTCTCTGGCCAGCCTCTCCCGGCTGACACTGAAGGTCCTGGCCACACTCCGAGCCATGCGCTGCACCGCCAGTGGGAGCAGCAGACGGGGCAGCTCCACCTGCCCACCTCTGACCCCGACCCACGGATAACAACATGGTCGTCCGAGGACGCTGACCAGGACAACGCCCACAGGACGCTGGAGCCTGGGGTCACCTGCTGCCCGTCCTTCACGAGCTCTTTGCCCTGGCGTCTGGTCCACCCAGCTGTGAGGACAGCTGCTCCCCAGGCCGCTCCCTCCTCTCCTCAACACCACGAGGTTTCGGCTGCGTGAAGGCAGTACTGGCACAGAGCAAGTCACCGAGCGCTCCTTGAAACTGCCAAAATCTGTACTACGCTAGAAACTTCCAAAAGATAACACCACAGGAGCACAAGGGCCCAAATTGGCTTCTCGGCTCTAGCATCGAGTAGGAGATGCAGTCTGGCCACTTGTCTTCTAAGATTCGGCTTCCCACCCATTAAAGGCCAGCATTTCCATAGGACGGTTAGTCTGGAGGAAGAAATCGACAGAGACACGATCCACCTGGTTCTGCTCCTGGCACACAGTAGGACTCAGAAAATGCTACCGACCCTCCCCCTCTGGGGGGTTCTGACAGAGGAGGGCTTAACTAAGTCATTAAGTAGCAGCTAAATTCGGTACCCATGCAATAAGAAAAAGAGGAAATTAACACATTCCCTGTGAGCCTGCAAATGCTTGAAAGGACTAACTGAGGTCTTGCTGATACTGAAGTTGCGGCTGTTTGCTTCACAGACCCTGTTTTCCGGGCGATAGAGACAGACCGGCCCAGTGCGGACAGACGGAGGGAACACTGGTCATGTTTTGCTTTCCTGAAATGTGAGTGACCCAGATTAAATAAGCAGCTGACCTACCTTTTCTGTGATGTAGAAGTTGGAACTCTCAGCATGCTGCAGCGCGAAATACTCATGGTTGGCCAGGGACCACCTTAAACAGACAGACAGAAGCTGGTCAGGAACACAGCGGTGCTGGTTTCATCTCGATCATTCTATAGGGTTAGATCAATGAAATGCCCTGGGGTGGCACGGGGCCAGGCCCAACGCACCACAGCGTGGTTCCTTAAAATCACATCGCGGCCCGCAGACTAGTCGTTCTGTGTACGGGAGGCCTCGGCCCTATTCCCAGAGCACTGCTCACCTTTAAGCATTTCACCTTCAAGGCTTGGGATGGGGGGAGGGGAATATAAATTGAACCGTAAATCCTCCCTATTTTGATGGACTGGAGCAGAGGGAGGAAAACAAGGAAATGACTGCAACGGACATTTTTGCTAACTGGCCCCTTTCAGCCGTCTGTTTATTCTGCAATCTCCAGGCAGTACGCCTGATTGGAACACTTAATAAAGTATTCCGGTCTTCCGAACATTCTCGGGTGGTCTCTCTCCACACTCCTGCTGACAAACCTAAGACCGTGCAACTTCCACTTGTGCTTTTCCTCTGGATTGTTGACAGCGGCCAAAGGGAAGCAGGAAAGCACGTGCGGAATCCCACGCGGCCGTATGACCACGAAAACGCTTTCATCTTCTAGGAGACCTGAGCGTCAGTGTAGTTCCTACCAGATAAAATGTGGATTTAACCTCAGGAATCCTCACGTGTTCCTGTGGGGTCAGGTAAAAGGAAGGCGACTTCCCAAAACAAATAAAACCAACCCCACTGAGCGCAGGCCAGCCTTTCCCACTGCTGCCCTCTGAGGAGTGCGGCTGAATTTCTGATGGCAAAGGGTCCGTAACGTCTACACGGTAATTCCTCACGACTTCAGACAGGCCCGAAGATGGCTTATGAATGATATTCGGGTACTCCACTGCGGATCGTGTCTCTGCCTGCCGCCGTAGGACCGAGACCCGTCAGGCGAGTCGGATCGGGTCTCTGCCTGCCGCCGTAGGACCGAGACCCGTCAGGCGAGCCCCGAGTGAGACTTACCCATCACAGACTTCCTTTATGATTGCAGACAGCGGCTTTTTCTGCAAAACAACGAAAACGGAAATGCGTTCTGTTAGTTTCATTTCATCATTTTAAGTTAAAAAAAGAAGAACCCTGATAAAAGGACAGCTAAACAAGGAGACTACATTTGCTGTTCTTTGTCGTTACCAACAAATCTCATTTTCCTCAAGGTAGCAATCTACTAACCATCACCACCAAATGTATGACTCTTTTATTATTCTGCGACCCTTTTCTTCACTTAGCACTAACAGCTGAACAGAATCTGCATTGTATGTCATTTAGCCACTTTAGAATCCGGGTGAAAACGCGGCTTGCAGAGACGGCGTGGTAACAGAAGCCTGCAAGGCCCAGTGACAAGCAGCATTCCTCGGGAGGCACGTGGATGAGGAAGCCGCAGCTTGCTTCTATGCAGACAACCCTGAATTCCTGGTATTTTTATGAGAACGTGTTGCAAATGGAATATGACGCCGCAGGAATTTGTTCCTACGAGGTACGTGGGACCAGCAGATGGCACAGCAGTTAGGTCACTGGGCTCCCACATGGCCAACCATGGTTTGAATCCCAAATCCTGCAGCTTCAAAATCACACCAGGCACGTGTGTGTGCCCCCAGGCTCCCAGGAGGAGGACGGAGGAGCAGGGACTGTGGTGTGGCCGTTCACTCTAAATGGTAATTTCTCACTCTCCCTCCCACTGTCTCTGTCTCTCTCTCCTTCCCATAAGCACATGTGTCCAAAGGCAAAAACCTCTTTAAAACAAACAAACAAACATAAAAACAAAATACATAGACTTCTTCCCCCAGCCATGGCCCCAATAAATGCCCACCGCACGGCAGCTTCAGCTGGCACACTCGCGCGGCGTGCCAGGGCAGCATGTGTTGTGGAGTCAACTGGGGCCGACCACAGCTGCGCTCGCTCCGGACAGCCACAGTTGTGCTCCACCTGCCCCAGACAGCCGAGCAATGCCCAAACTCCCGCTTTAGATCCGACAGACTCTGCTGTCTCCTGGGTGAGGAGCAGTTTCTACCAAAAGAACAAAGCACAGGCGGCGAGGGGAAGAGAGGAAGAGGGATGAGAGAAAGCAGCCCTTGTCCTGGACCTTCAGATACAACCGGGAAAGAGCTGTCTCCGCACGTCTTCTATCTTTGTGGTATCCAGAAAGGGTTCTGAATCCAGAAAGAGACCAGTTCAATCCCGGCTCTGCCAGCTTGGCTGCAGTGTGAGCTCCATTTCCTCTACTTGCTGAATTTCAACTGATTTACCTAGAAAATGGGAATAGGACCCCTTGCCCCTCAGGGCTGCCCTCACTGAATTCCGAACATGGTTCCCCTGGTCCCTGCTAGAGGCTCCCACTCTGTGGAGTGTGCACACCCGGCCCCTGGAGTGCCTGCCCCTACAGTCATGAACACGGTCATGTGTTCTAGGACTCAGCCTCTGCCTCTGTCGACACAGGCAGCCAGGGAAGGGGCGCCTAGAGCCCAGAGTGGGAGGGTGGAGAGCTGTTCCCAACTGCGCAAGTCAGTCTCTTTTAGAATAAGAATAGAAACAGCGATGGGGGCCAGTAGGTGGAATGGTTGTTAAGGTGCTGGAGTCCCACATGGACAACTGCAGTTCAAGACCCAGACCCAAAGGGTTGAAAAAAAAAGAAAAATCACAAGAAAGAAAGAAAGAGGTTTTTTAAAAAAATAGAGAGAAAGAGAGAGAGAGAGATTGAGAAATGTTGAAAGAGAGAGACAGAAATAGTGAGTGAGGGGCCAGCAAGTGGCATGGTGGTTAAAGTACTGAACTCCCACATGGCTGACCTCAGTTCGAGTCCCAGATGGTGGCTTAAAAGCAGTCCATTTGCATGTACATGTGTGTCTAAAATCTCAGTAGGAGAATGGGGAAGGGGTTGTGGCGTGGCCATTCCCACTGGCGGGCAATCTCTGACTCTCTCTCTCTCTCTCTGGTGAGCACATGCACCCTACAGCAAAAACCTAAAGGAAGGAAGGAAGGAAGGAAGGAAGGAAGGAAGGAAGGAAATGGCGAGTGAGTTCTCCAGCGAGTCCCACAGTACATGAGTCCAAGGCCCCCACAGGAGCCAGCACACAGCCTGCAGCCACGCTGAGGGGCAGAGTTCTCTCATGACCAAACGACAAAGGGGCTTCAGAAACCACCTGTTCCCCTAGGGTGAGGGTTTTGCACCTCCAGCTGCTGACTCCTCTGGGCTATCGGGAGCTGGTGAAGGCTAACCCATCTGCCTGCCCCACATCTGACTACTTGCACCCTTGAAACCGAAGCACAAGGACAGGGCGGGGTTCAGTTCTCCCTTGTGTGGAAGCACACATCGGCCCGGGAGGCACTGCTGTGTCGGCAGGGGAGGCGGCGAGAACAGCTGTGCCCAGGAGTGACCTCTGAGCTGCCGTCTCCAGCACATGCTTGGATTTCCACCCCGATCTCATCCAGAGACGCAGGCTCTGGTGTGTAAGACAGATGTCAGAGCCAGCTCAGTGGCACTGTGGCAAGCGTAGATCCACACAGCTCAGGAGTACCAGAGCTCGGGCAAGGCTGGATCCATACCGAGGGTCACAGGTTTGATTCCCTGGGTAACCTGCATACGCCCATGAGTCTAGCTGGAACGCCTGTGTGGAGGCTGTGGCACGAAACCCTGTTGAGATTTTTCTCTCACTTTCTTGAAAGAAATAAACTTTAAAAATAAATCTTTAAGAGAAAAATGAAAGGTTCTGTTTCTCATCCTCTCTTTTGTGTGCGCATGCGCTCGTGCCCTCTGGCAATAAAAATAAATACATAAGTCAGTAAGCTACAAGTCAGATTCTCATCATAAAAAGGAGAAAGAGAGAGCAGTCTGTGGGGTACTGCCTCCAGAACATTCTAGAATGTACGAATGGGAGGAAGACCATGGAAGCAGAGCTCAGAGCCTCAGAGAAGAGGGACCACGCACGATTAGCTGCACATCCACAAGGCGGCTGCCCATCACGATGACTGTTATTTAAGGACAGGGCTGACCCTCAGCCCACTTCCTGGCCCTCCGTTCTTCTTTCTACCCCAATCAAACCTTAGGCCCACCTTGCAAACCCTCACCCCAGTGGCCTTTGCAGACGGCTTGCTTTCCTTTTCCAGGCAGCCTCGGTAGCATTACGACCTCCCGTCTTCCTCGAAGTGCCTTCCCAGAGCTCCTCTGACTCAGCACAGTACCTCCCTCATCCTCCGACCCTTTGGTAAGGTCCAAGAGACCCTCGTGGCTCCTGGTTTACTGACAGCTTCCCAACTGCAGGTTTCTGTTCTTGTCTTCCCCGCTTTGCCCTCAGTGGTCAGTTCCTCACGGGTCTCGTGCACTTCAACCATCTCAGGTCTCAGCTCTGGTCTCTAACACCCTTTGCAGATCTCTAAGATCTCCCATCTATGTCTGTTAAACTCATTTTAACTCTTCTCCAAGCAACTTATTAAACGTGCAGACAAAGTCAGCACCCCCGCCATCTTCTGCCCTCCATCACCCCAGCGTGGCCTTCTCCTCCGTCACGGCCACCGCGTTCCTTCCCACTTCCTAACTGTTCTCCTCAGCTCTTGACTCGCTGCCTCCTGACTCCAGCCCACCACCCTTACTCCTGCGCCCCAGCCCTGGCCCCTTGCCCGAGTACCTGCCCGGCACAGTAACTGCCTTCATTTCCAACCTAGTGCTCCAATCCTCGTCTTCGGCAGTCCCAACTAGACTGACCCACTTTCGGCAGTCCTTCCACGCGTATGGCCAGAGAACTTGCTCTCACCTTCTCCTCCCTTACCTTGCTTTTGACACTCACACGTGCAAGACACTAAGTGTCATCACCTCCTCCACCACCCATCCCATCCATCCAGACCCTTCCCGCCACCTGTGTTCAGGTCCCACAGCCAGATCCTGCAGATATGAGCACCCTCCAGGCTCCGTCCTCAGTCCCAATGCCAGCTCTAAGTAGGCGAGATGCGACCTGTGCCACTGCGCTCACGGCACGCTTCTGCAGTCGCCCCCGTGTGTCCCCAGTGATCATGACCTATACAGCAGGTATTCCTCAGCCTGTCACCAAGGCCTTCAATCAGGTCTCAGGAAGTTCCACTATGCTGTCTATGTTCCCATGATTCGGGGTTTTGCTGGTGATTCAAGGAAAAAAAATAAAACACCGAGCATCTCTGCTTTCACTAATGTGCCGTCTGCTGTGTTGAAAGGGCCCTCTCCAGCTCTAACACGGAACTGTTCCTACCACTTAGTATCCTGGCCAGCGCCACTCCTCTAAGCAGATGCCCTGTCTCCCTGGAGAGACGTAATTGTTCCCCGTGTGTACTTCCGACATGAACAGAATCAGTCCCGGGGGCTGCGGGTATCTCTGTCTGAGAACAAGAGGTTCCTTTCTGGGACCTCTCCGACCCTCAGTACTAGCTACAGAGCATGCAGGGACAACGGGCTCAATGTATTTACGTTAGATGGAAAAGTCACGCCCTCACTAACTCCCCTTTATAAAACAACAGCAGCAACCGCATGGGGCCAGCAGTGCAGCAGGGAGAACTGCTCTGGGAGGCTGGGCCACCTGGGTGAAGGTCTCAGGTTCCCAGCTCACACCTTTGATTCTCTCTCTTTTTTTGGAGAGGTTTTTGCTATAGGGCGCGTGCACTCACCAGAAAGACAGAGAGAGACAGAGAGACAGAAAGCGAGAAATCACCCCCGGGGGGATGGCCACGCTGCAATCCCTTCTCCTTCATTTTCCTCTCAGGATCTTGGACATGCACGTACATGCGCCCGGTGTGCGTTTAAGCCACCGGGTCCAGGACTAGAATTGCAGTCAATTACATGCGAATCCAGCGACATAGCAATTAACGCCAACAGCTGGTCCCGTCAGGTTCACATCTAACGTCATCTGGAGACGTCCCTGAGTACCCTGGAGTGACTCCTGGCATCAAGACCTTGCCGGAGGTACTGTCTCTGTGTGTCTCCATCTTGTCTGCACTCTCTGTCTCTCTAACTGATAAAACTCAACTTTAAAAGAAAGAATTTTAGAAAGCATAAATATAAAGCAGACTCCTTTAAAGGATAGTCTCCAGTGATCACCGTTGCCCGCGTCCCACGGTCAGCCGCTGCTGGGCAGCTCTGAGCAGCTGCTGGCTGTGACACATGAAAGCTGTCACTACCCTGCACAGAATCACTCTCGTAGGAGTTACGAGATTCATGGCTTGGAAAGGCACAGAGCAAGCCAGCTGATGGTGAACGTACTTCCACAGGTGAAGAGCAGGCACCAATCGAATGACTGTCACCGTCAGTACCCAGGGCTGACCGGGGTTCACACTGCTCTCCTCGCCAGACAAGACTGGCCGAGACGCTGCAGGCAGAGTCCTGGCTGGGTACTGCTGCTTCTCCCACTTCCTGTCCAGAGCCCTCATGAGCTCACTGCCTGACCCGTAAATTCCAAGCCAGACGCCAGGTCTGCCTCTGAACATTTTGGTGAACATTCGCCCAGAAGGTTGCATAAGACGTTTCCGGCTACGGGTCCAGTCCTTCCGGGCCTGCTGGGAGCAGGATGACACGAGCAGCCCACTGATGGCTTCCCGTGGACTGCTGGGTAGCCTGCCCTTCACTTCAGGGAGAGAAAAGAAACTCCAGTGGAGACTGAGGAAAACTGTGACTTCTCCTGTGACTCCGAATACTTGAAAGCAACTACAAAGTAATGTCTATGCTCTGTTTGAAAATACCTGAATTCACAATATTGAGGTAACATTATTTTATGCTTGAGTATGTTTCCACAGCATACACAAACCCTAACTCAGTTCCTTACGCTTTCTGTTTGAAGATGAAAACCATCGTCTCAGGCTCACAGTAAGCTGAGATCGGAAGGGCAGGAGTAGATTTTCAGGATCACAGAGGCTTGGATGGTCTCCAGGGTTCCACGGGCCTAGTGGCCCCCAAAACATTCCTCCTAGCAACGGTGAGGTCATTTTGCAGCATAAGAAGCTTTCTTCACTTGATATTATTCTGGGAAAATTTTAATGTTTGTAAAGACAGTTTTATTTGCCAAATGAAATATGCATTTCTATGTGACTCTGATAGGCAACGCCCCACCTGTCACCAGTAACACTCAAGGTACAGTCCCTTTGCCCCTTTTTACTGAGACAGGGTCTTACTACGTTCCCAGGTTAGCCACAGACTCACAATCCTCCTGTCAGACTCCTGAGCAGCCGGGATTACAGATGGGTACCACCACACTCAACAGGAAAAACTTTATTTTTTTAAAGGATTTGTTCTTCTCTTTTTACCTTAACTCTTATTCTCCAAGAAGTCCATTATTTAACTTTATTATTTATTTATTCATTTATGTATTTATTTATTTATTTTTAGAGAGAGAACAATTTTTGCTATAGGACACATGGACACATGTGCTTGCCAGAGAGACAAAAGTGAGAAATCACCCCCTGGGGGGATGGCCATGATGCAATCCCTTCTCCTCTGTTCTCCTCCTGAGATTTTGGGACATGCACGTGCCTGGCATGATTTTTTTTTTCTTTTCTTTTCCTTTTTTTTTTTAAAAATAAACTTATTTATTTTATATACATTCATTGTTTATCATCACAGCATACAAAATGTGATTTTCCTTCCAGAATACACTGTATTTTGGCTTACTCAAGGATATTACCATACATGTTACTGTCAACCAATCATTTTCCATTTCTTGTTTCTTAAATTATTTTTCCCTTTTCCCTTTGACTCCCTACTTCTCGCCCTCTGCCATTTCCCACCCTCTTCCCACACTGACTCTGGTGTCGATAGTTGTTTTCCATGCCTCCCCCCACACACACATTTTATTGATTCACCAAATATCTTAATTAATCTAAACACTCTCAGTAGTAAGTGCAGCTGATATATACAAACCTGTGAACGCATGTCTGACTGTCGGCATAAACCTCAGTGAGTGGAATTAACATACGATAACGTAGAACCTAGCTGTGGCTATACAGCTTACTGTGGTCATTAAATCGCTATTTATATATGTATTTTATGTATTTTTAATCTCAAGAATAACAGTACTGGCATGATTTTCAAGTCGCCAGGTCTGAGACTTGGACTGCGGTCAGCTACTAAGGGGTCCAGGACCTTAACCACCACGCCCCCTGCTGGCTCCAACACTCTCATTTCTAAGCCGGATTCTCCTGTCAGCCCTGCTGGCTCCTTCTGCAGAGCATGAGAGTCAATCTCAGCCACATTTTCCACTTGCTTCCCTTTTATCTCCTAGAACATATGACGTGATCGCTCTCCCACTCAGGGCACATGTGCCTTTAGGTACCAAAGGAACCTCCTCATCCCTCCCACCAGCAGGCCCTGGTCGTTTGTCCAGGAGGTGGCCATCTGGCCTGCCTGCCAGGAGGCTCCTTCCCGGGAGCCCCCCAGCTGTCCTCCCTCCCCCCCCCCCGGGGTCCGGCCTCCACTGAGGCTGAGTGTGGCGGTGCAGCCTGCTCAACCACCTGCCCCTGCCTGTTGGCCATGGCCTGAGAAGCTTACCTAGCTCGCCCGCCCCCCGCCAGCTCTGCACCGGGTTCAGCCTGGACACTGCCTGCTGGAGCAGGCCTGGCCGCAGCCCGAGTGCCCGAATTCCTGTTAGCAACTGTGGTCAAGGGCTGCTCTTCTCTCCTGGGACCTCCGTTTTCCTGGGCCATGCTTGTCCCTAAATGGGCATTGCCCAGAAGAGAAAGCCTGTCTCCCTCAAAAGTTTATTCATGTCAAATGGCTTTTTTGTTTCAGTTTGCTATGAGGTACGTGTGCTCACTGGAGAGAGAAAGAGAAGGAGAGTGAGAAAGCAGCCCCAGGGAGGTTGGCCATGCCACAATTCCTTCTCCTCCATTCTCCTTTTCAGGATTTTGGGCAAACTGTGATTTTCAAGTCACCGGGTCTGGGACTCAAACTGTGCAGTTTGTCATGTGGGATCCAGCCACCTTAAACTTCACTACATTTCTCGGCCTGTCAAATGCTTTTTAAAGACATAAAAAGCTAATGAAATGACATGAAGTAAACAGACATCAAAAAAGCATTTAGATTGATTTTTTTTTAAGGTTTTTACCCAAGGGCACACGGTAAAAAGACAGAAAGAGACAGAAAGAAACAATGAGAGGAAAGTGAGAAATCACGCCCCAAAGGGTTTTATCGTATATTCATTCTACTCGACATAATCCCTTCTCCTCTATTCTCCTCCTGGGATCTTGGACACACACGCATGCGCCCAGCGTGATTCTCAAGCCACTGGGCTCAGTACTCGGACCATGGTAGGCTACGTGGGAGTCCAGTGCCTTAACCGCACGCCACCTGCTGGCCCCTAGACTGATTTTTTAAAATCAACTACTTGCATTTCTCCATCCTCCCCTGTCTTTAAGCTCTTGAATAACTTTAGAAAGACTTCCTGGGACAGAACGTCAGCTTCTGTAGTCCCTGACTCTGTAACCTGTGGCTTGTCACTTCTCTGGGTGCTCTGGGCTCTCGAGTTTCCCGCGCATGGGAGCTTTGTGAAGATCGGCTGCAACACTGATAGAAAGTCCTAGAGGGACAGATGGTACCCAGGAAGACATTACGGAAGTGAAGAATAGGTTCTGTCCTTCCTTATATCCCCTATCTGGATACTTCACAGGTTCTTAGCAAAACTGCTGGCTAAAGAAATTAAATATATAATGGGGACCAGTAGGTGGCATGGTGGTTAGGGTGCTGGACACTCCTACATGGCCGACTGGTTCGAGTCCCGGACTTGGTAGCTTACTTTCTCACTTTCTCTCTCTCTCTCTCTCTGTGTGTGCCTCTCTCTGGTCAATTTAAAATGAATGAAAAAAATTTTTAAAACATTAAATAAATAATTAAAAAAAATGGATGGATAAATATCCCACTCCTCCCCTCCCTTCCAGGGACTGCAGGCCTTGGTGCTGCCTCTGGCGTTTTCCACATCCCGTTCTTTATTCTTACACTCATCGTAGTGCTTTGTGCCAATGAGATCACGTTTGCTCTGAAGGCAGAGGTTGCCCCTGAGACACTGTCACCTCCCGGTGTGGCCGTGGGGCTCTAGTGAGGCGTGCAGTTAATGGACATGGATAAGAACACATCTTTGTTCAGAATTTCAGCTCTCAGTTTTTTGTGGTCTTTTGAGGACTGCCACGGAAGCCCAGATAAGCAGCTGAAGACAGCCTCCGATGGGCAGGACAGAGCAATCCCCAGCCTCCACCACTCAGGCGCCTGCCACCACCCTCTCCTCGCAGTCCTCTAATTGCAAAACTGCTTTCCACAAAGACTTGGAGTTTTTGGTCCCTGCCTTTAAAAAGCCTTTCTCCAGCGCTTTGAAAGGAGCTGACAAATGCTTTATTCTGACACTTCGGGGCGGTACAGCACAGCACTGGGGATTTGACTCTGCTTTTAGAGATGGAAATTCATTGAACATATTCTGCACAGCAGTTCCGAGGAATGTTGGCATAGGAAGAAAAGAAACCCAGCTTCCACACGGCAGGCCACCGCGGAGAGAGAACACGCGTGTTGGCTACGACTTGCACAACACAGCGTGGAGAAACTTCCACGTACGATATCTTTCTAGTCCCCAGAGGTGTCTCACTGTGCTAACGGCACCAGTCCCTTTGTCACCATTCGATTCTTCCTCTGACAATCCTCATGGCTACCCCCAATACTTTTGAGCCATGCCTTTTTTTTTTTTTTGGAGAGGTTTTTGCTACAGGGCGCATGCACTCACAAGAGAGAGAGAGAGAGACAGAATGAGAAGTCACCCCCCCCAGGGGAGATGGCCATGCCACAATCCCTTTTCCTCCGTTCTCTTGGAATCTTAGACACGCACCCGGTGTGAGTTTAAGCCATCAGGTCCAGGACTTGAACCAAAGTTGACCACATGGGAGTCCAGCGACATAGTCTTATGCCATCTGCTGGTCCTGAGCCATCGATTTTGAGTATGGAGAAGCCGGGCACCTTCAGTATCGAGGAAATCAAACTTGCTCCAAGAGAGGTGTACAGGTTCCGTTTCCTACTCACACCCTAACACATCCGGAAGTTAATGACAGAAGCCATACCTGCTGGGGGCAAATTTAGCTGGTTCAGGAAAAGCAAGTATTTGACAACAGGTGCAGTGTGACTCCTGGACACAAGATCCCAGGAATCATCAACAATGACAAACGGGGCCACCGCCACCTCGCTGAGGTAGTCAGGCTACGTATCACACTCATTTTAAAAACTGAAAGATGACGGCCTATACCACATTTTTCACGACAAATGATGATCCCTTTCAAAATAGTTTACAAAAATGACTTGTTTCAAGCCTCATGGAACTAATTAGATATTATATTTTACCAAGATAAAGTATAATCTTCGTGTCACAAAAAAATGTTGGGTGGTATAGACAAGCCAAGACACAAACAATTAGCACCCGAATCTACTAATGGGTTAAAAGCAAGTGGGCGTACCTGCAATCTTAGATATTCTGAGAAAGTAGTGAGCAGAAACTGTGCTGATAGAAAATGACCCAATCTTAAAGACAATGCCAAAACGAAGCCCTCCTTGCATCACTCACCACCTGCTGTGTTCTCCGTCCTGCTCCTGGGCTGTTCTATACCATCCCCATCAATGTTCCTGATAGCTACAACGAACAACTTGTTTTCCAAAATTTCATTATCTCGGACGGCAAGGACAACCCCTCGCCAACTCCCGAATCTCCTTCGAGCTTCTTAATGTCAGCCTTTTCCCAGAAGTACTTCCAGATGACTCCAGACCCACGGGCAGGCCCTTTTACCCAATCACTCCCTTGTATAAAGTGTTCCTTTTTAGGCAGAAGTGAATGGTTCACACTGTGAATCAACTCAGGCCTTAAGGTCTGACTGCCTTATGAAATAAGCTATTTACTTGTGTCAAGTTCATATAAGAAAGGTTAAATGTATTTATCTGCACAGTTTAAAAATTAAAAGGCAGACAGGTTTGGGCGGATAAACGGAAATGATCAACTCATGGGCGGATGCTCTTCGACTGGGTAAGCAGATATGGAAAGGCCAGACAGGCTGTGAAGGCCAAATAGGGCTCGGGTTCAATTTAAAGGAATATGAAGGTTGTTCAGCTGCAAAAAAATAAACCTGAGAATGGAAGTAAGATGGCAGTCAAGAGCAATACTAAAAGGAGCCCTTGGCAAAATCAGCATTAAGAAGTGAGTTCACATTTTTCATTTTCTTTCTCCTTTGACTTCTTGTCTCTCTTTGCCACAGAGCTGGTCTATGCAGTTGTGAGCGGATGCAGTAATGCAATTTACCCTTCCTTCTTGGTCTCTTATGGGTGAGACATCTGCCAGCAGGTACTGGAGGGCATGGACTTCCAAGTCTTAGTCACTGTCCCATTAGTGGGATGGTGGCAATCTGAGGCAGAACCATAGCCTCGAAGAAAAGTCAAACAGCCTTTTCAGGAAGGATCTGAAATATGCAAAGAATGGCCACAACCTCAC
>NW_006159550.1:6045912-6067344 GCF_000334495.1 Tupaia belangeri chinensis | reverse complement strand
TTTCTCCAAATTCTCCTGCTTTCAACATATCATCTACTCAGACTTTTATTGCATCGTCATTTGGCCAGCCCTTCCAAAAGTAATAATAGTAACAGTTACTATTTATTGAGTGGCATCCATATATCCCATCCAAGGATTACTAAGTCTTGTTTTACTTATAAAAACAAACAAACAAACAAACAACAACTGCATGAGGGTCTCAAAATGTTAGAGTACTTGTTTGATGAGTCTTGTTGGCTATCACCTTGACTAGACTGAGGGAGAGCTAGAACTTGATAAAGAATCATTCTGAGTGTGTCTGAAGTGTGTTTCCTGAGGAGATTAACATGAGAGTCTGAGAAAACTAGGTGAGAATGATCCACCCTGAATACAGACAGGCCCATCTCATCCGTAACGGTCCTGGAAGGGGCGGGTGAAGAACGTGGATCCATCTTTTTGGAGAGTAGGATAGACTTTTTCTGTTGCCTTGGACATCAATACTCAAGTCTCCCCTGCATTTGGACTTCAAGGCCTACAACAGTGGCCCCCTGAGTTCTCATACTTTTGGCCTTGGATTGAAAGTTGCATTGACTTCCCTGCCTCTGGGGCTCTCAGACTTAGACACAACCATGTCACCAGCATGCCAGGGTCTCCAGCTTGGGGAGGCCTATTGTGGGACTTCTCAGCTGCCACAATCACATGAGCCAGTTCTCCAGTGCAGCTCCTCTTCATCTATCAAATCTATTCTACTGGTTCTCCTTCCCTAGGAAACCCTAATACACTTAATTAAAAAACTGGTAACACCTATGACCGAGGCAGCATGGGAACCCAGACCCGTATGATCCCAGAACCCTTGCCCTTTAACTCATCTCCATCTAAAGAGTCCTCCCAGCCACAAATGAGCCTGTGTGCTCAGAGCTAACAGCCGAGGGAAGGGTACGAGGATGCTCAATATCTTGGTTCCAAACACATTTTAAGTGCTTGAGAAATGTTATTTAAAGCCCAATGTTTTAGCATTACCATAAGAAGAGTAGACAATCTTCCTCATGGATTATTCACTTAGATTATGATGAAATCCTAAATTAACACTGAAACTCTTAACATCCACTCCTCCAGTGGAAGAACCTTCTTTGCTTCAGCTCTCTCTTATTTCTGATGCCCAAATCACCACCTCTAACCCCAACTTCCCTGTAGTGCCTTCTCCCCCAAGCCACTGTGACCTGAGTTTACATCCTTCTACTGCCTCAAACTCAACTCTTACCCCAAAACTCTTTCAGTTTTCACCTTTTATTCATCTTATTTGACAGAATATAAACTTGCCATAAAAATCCCTCAACATATTATATTCCTCCCTAGTCTTTATACTGTGTTTGTTCCCAGATTTACCAAATTCAACTGGAAGTAACCCCCTAGACCTTTGCCTTCATTTTGCCTGTGGACCCAGAGAGCCATTATAAGGAGATGCCATCTGGAGTGCCTACGGTACCCTGGTTGAAGGTACAGCAAATGCAAAGGCATGGTTAAGCAGATGATTACGTCGTACATGTATGAGTCGACAATGTCACATGTACGAAAGAGAGACAGTGGCTAAACGGCAAGGTAGAAGGAAAACAAAACAACCAACCAAAAAAACCCCTAAGCCCTAGAGATGCTCATGAAAGTTGGGATTAACCATAGATGTTTAGCTAGGGAGTAATGTAGACAGATGTGCATTCTCAGATGATGGGATCATGGCAGAGGCTGGGAGGCCAGTTAAGTACACAAACAGGCCAGTGCAGTAAAACCAAGGGAAATATGAAAACAGCTCCAACTATATTGACACCTCACCTGTTCTCCTGTATACCCATTTGTAAGGTTTTTAAGAAGATTGTGAGTTCATCTTGACATTCCTCTATTGGTATTTTGTAGGCAGATTTCACCTCTATCTGTTCATGTGAGAAATCTTGGGATTAACTGTAACACTTCACTCTGCCTCACCACCCACATATATTTAGCCATCAATTTCCTGTCAAATTAATATTCTCATGTGTCTTAATGATACATATATCTCACATCTTTCCATCTTCCCTTTTATCCCAGGCTATGGAATGATCATTTCTGATTTGGGTCATTACAAGAGCAATCTAATTAGTCTCAGTCTTGGTGAAGAAATTCTCAAATTGAGACCCTTTGGCTCAGCCAGGTGGAATGGGGGTTTAGAAGACTTTTGGTTTGAGAAAATCATGATGCATTTTTGCATCCCAATGACCTAACAGATACCATGTGGCTGCCTGCACAGTTGGAGTCCCAGACCCACCCAGCACCATGAAAACACATGGGGCATGTGTGTGCATGCCCAAAATCCCAAGGGGAGAAGGGATTGCAGTGTGGCCATCCACACCCCCTTGGAGGGATGGTTTCTCACCTTCTCTCTCTCTCTCTTTCTTGCTCTGTCTCTCTCCAATGAGCACACATTCAACTATAGCAAACACTTTAAAAATAATTGAGATCTTTTAAAGAGCAAATAAAAATATCATCTCTTGCTTAGAAATCTTCCATTTTCCCATTTCTTAGAGTATTAGGATCCCTCGTGGGAAAGCCTCTACCCATCCAATCAGTCAAACCCAGGGCCCCATCTTTTTAAATTTTCACTGTCAAATTTTTCTTCATTTCCAGAGGGATAAAATATTAGTCAGGATCTCTTTAAATATTGTCTCCCCACCATTCATTATCTTCCTTATTAACAGAACTGACCGTGAGACATAGGTTGGGACTTAATTTTTTTCCTTTTTGTATTTTTCATTCCCTCCTCCGTTGGGCTATGTTCCAGATGAATCACTCATTTCCATCCTCCACTTTATCAGTTCTCTCTTTAACCACATCTACTCTATGGAAACTCTAGGTGTTTTACTATTTTCAATTTTCTGTTGCAGCTGCTGTTTACATTTTACTTGCAGTACGTATTCTTGATTTCTAGTGGATTCTTTCTCACATCCACCTGCTTTCCATCTATATCTATTCATATCTATTTGCATTCATAATCTCCTGTTTAGGTAGATGTGAGTCTCTCTCACTTCGAGGATACTCAGCACGCCTACTCGTAAGCTCTCCCTTGCTCTCTGTGTTCCTCCACACGGAGCCAAGAGGGGAGGGCCCGTAAGGGCAGCGCGAGCAGAAGTAACAAAGAGGCCAGGTGGGGTAAGAGCTCTGAGATAACCAACGGGAAAGCTGTGGGAGAGAGAAGAGTCTAGAAAGACACATGGTTTTATCTCGAGCAAACTGGCTGTGTGTTTACATCAGTTGCCAAACAAAGAACAACAAAGAGAAGCGAGAGTGCACAGGTTTGGGACCGAAGGAACAATGAGCACCTTCTGAGTACGTTAAGTTTGAGGTACAAGGGACGTTTAGGTGGGCAAGGCACGGCAACTGGAAAGCTGTTTGCATGGGTTGGGAGATCAAGAAAGAAGCGACAACTGGAAATTATGAGCAACTTACAATAATGATATTGATAAATGCAAACAAATCACTACAAACTTATCTCAGAGCACTGATTCGCCTGTAATCTCTGTAAATACTTACAGCTTCTCTCTTAGTTATTTGGCTGTCTTTTGACTACGGGTGATTTCTATATAAGGATATATGAAGGTCTTCCTAAAAGTCCATTCATACAATGGAATGACAAATTAAGAATGTCAATGTCCTTGACTTACAGAGATCAGCATAATAATTTTTTGACTCTACGATGGTGTAAAAGCAGGACATGTTCAGTAGAAACTGTACATTGAACACCCACACAATCTTTCCATTTCTCACTTCCGGTATAAAACACAACAATTCTCTGTGAGACAATCAACACTTTATTATAAAATAGGTCTTATGACAGATGATTTTGCCCAACTCCAGGTTGATGTGAATGCTCCAAATACACTTAGCTAGGTTAAGCTAGCTTTTGATAGGTTAGATGTAGCAAATAATTTTTGACTTAGGAGATATATCCACATACATACATTTCTTTTACTTTTAAAGACAGGGTCTTGCCATGACTCGATCCTCCTGTCTCAGCCTCCCAGCTGGGACTCAAGACATCACTGCGCCAGCTCCTTTTCAGACAGGGTCTTGCCATGACTCGATCCTCCTGTCTCAGCCTCCCAGCTGGGACTCAAGACATCACTGCGCCAGCTCCTTTTCAGACAGGGTCTTGCCATGACTCGATCCTCCTGTCTCAGCCTCCCAGCTGGGACTCAAGACATCACTGCGCCAGCTCCTTTTCAGACAGGGTCTTGCCATGACTCGATCCTCCTGTCTCAGCCTCCCAGCTGGGACTCAAGACATCACTGCGCCAGCTCCTTTTCAGACAGGGTCTTGCCATGACTCGATCCTCCTGTCTCAGCCTCCCAGCTGGGACTCAAGACATCACTGCGCCAGCTCCTTTTCAGACAGGGTCTTGCCGTAGCACCCAGGCCAGGTAAGTCAAGGAGCATTTGTACATGGTAAGGACAAGCGCAAGGGTGCCCTCGCAGGGCCCCTTCTTTAATAAGTACATTTAGCTGCCTATAGGATTACACCACAAGAGTATAAACATCCCCTATGTACTCTGCTCAACGAAACTTCATCACGAGTCATGAGTTGCAGGGTGTTGAGCACTGTTAGGTGCTGGGGACACACCCGGCCCTGGCAGGGGCCACGGCATTGGCCAACGGAGCCCCGCAGGGTGTTACAGCTGCACACAGCAAGGCTCCAGTCCGAGGAGGCAGCAGAGGCTGTATCCAAGGAACTTCATCTGGGGTAGGGAGTGAAGGAGTTAAACAGGCACAGAAGTGGGGGTGGGGATTTCACATTAGCAAAGGCTCTGGAGAGGGAAGGAGTTCCTGTTCATGAAAGGAGTTTTAAAACAAGGTCATATATGACAAGGACCCAGCTGGTGGGAATGGAGGAAGTCGCGGCGACTCCAAGCAAGACCGGTGCGGTAGCGGTAGGAAAGGGCTGGGGATAGCAGGGCCCCAAAACCACAGCGAGGAAGTGTGGGTTTTGTTCCCGGTACTGTGGGGGAGCCACTGAGAGTGCTGAGCTGGGAGAAGGGATCATACCGGAGCTAAGGGTGGGGGCCTGGGGACCAGCTGTGAGGCTACTGAGGTCACCCTGCCAAGACAACCCAGCGCCGTGGAGTGAGAGAGGACATGGGGTGGATGGAGCCCAGGACTGTCTAGAGGGCAGACCTTCCAGGATGAGCTACCTGAGAGGCTGTGGAAGACTGGGGGTGGCATGGAGGAGTGAGCCATGACAGCGATGCCGCTGACTGAGGACTCACGAGCACCATGGATGGACACCTAGGAGACAAACACAGGCCGTCTTACACCCGAGGCTATGCTCCTCTCCTTGGTGTTCCTGGTGCGCTGCACACAGCTCTAGGGAGGCCCTCTTACTGAGAGAACCCGGAGTCCCTCTGAACACTGAAATCTGTTTTTCTCCCCCGCTACAACTCTCCAGGTAACCCACCAGGAAAACGCAGCACCAAGCGTGTTGTGCACAAAAGGTACTGGAAACAAGAGCTCTTAGTCACCCAGTCTCAAGAAAACAGAGCTGGTGAGAAACCCTGCCCTGCCAAGCCCCAGCTTCCCTGAGCCACCGTGACACGGAGAAAAGCAGAGCAGAAGTGAACATCACCTCCACCTACCTAGAAAGCAACTCGAATTCTGCAGTTCATTCCCAGAAGAAGAAAGCGGAATGCTAGAATTCATCCTTGCTCGGTTACACTCAGCTCTCAGCGGAGCGAGAAATATGCTTGCTGTCTTTCTCTTTCAAAGCATGGTACGTGCTAAGATTTTATGAGGTTATACAGACTCTGTCACATGAGGAGAGAGCTAAAGACAGAAAAGGAAGTACCCCGGCCACTTTATTTTAAAGGAAGTTTAAGAAATAGATGTTACGTTACCAAATAAAACCCTTGCAAAAATCAGACGAGGGGTGATTATTCCTCTACTAACATCATTCTACCTAACATAGCAGCACAGAGGCGAGAGTGTAACACTACACAGGCTTTATCTCACTTTCCTGTCCAGGAACACAGTGAGCTCTAGGAGGTACTAAGTGTGTGTTCTCTGTACAGAGAGGCTAAGAATAATTACGACCATTTTTCTCATGTAGAAATGGAGGCACTGACTTAAAGGGACTCACTGAAAGTTCCTGTGAGAGCCAGAGGCATTGCCAACAGATAAAGTGAGTAATGTCAAGAGCCTCACAATGGTGATTCCCAAAGGTGAGTTGGACTGCACGAACATCACCAGGGCAGCTTGACAGAAATAGGAATCCCTGGCCCCACACCACACCTACAGCAGCCATCTCTATAGCTCTGACACATGTCATGAGTGGTTCTTCTGTGGAGCCAAGTCTATGAGCACCTGACCTAATTCATTCTCAAAAGGAGGGCGGGGCCGGCAGGTGGCATGGTGGTTAAGGTGCTAGATCCCATATGGCCCACTCTGGTTTGAGTCCTGGACCTGGTGGCTTGAAAGGAATACTGGGTGCGTATTTGCATGTGTGCCCCAAATCTCTAAAGGACAATAGAGGAGAAGGGACTGTGGCATGGCCATCACCCCTGGAGGACAACTTCTCACGTTAGCTCTCTCTCTGTCTTTGGTGAGTGTATGCATCCTATGGCAAAGATCTAAAATAAAATAAAATAAAATAAAATAAAATAAAATAATAAACACAAACAAAATTCTGTCTACCCTCCAGGGGACACCTGGCACCAACTGGAGACACGTGTGTTTGTCATGTCTATAACCCGCACGTCTCTAGAAGTCACACAGCAGATGGAGCCGGCAAGCCTGTGACAGTGCACGTGCCTCTGGGCCAGGCTGGCTCTCCTGATGAGAACCATGAAGTCGAGGTCCAGAGACGCAGAACCTAAGGCAGGGCTAGCCGACAGCATGGCAGTATGATAGGACCCCACTGCCTGGGTTAGTGTCAAACAGTGCTAGATTCAAACGAGTACCTTCTCAGTTGACTAACTGGAGGAAATTAATGATCCTCTGTACAGTTCTGACATTGAGAGGCTAAAGCTGACCTTATGGGGCTGTCGTAGGAGGTCAAATATTACTTCTAGAGCCTTCACACCGCCCAGCACACATCACGTGCCGGTCAACAGCAGCAGCTATCAGTCTAACTACTGCTATTGCTCCTGTGTGCAGGCTAGGCAAAACACCATACAGTCAAGCACAAACACTCAAACGCGCTTTACTCGGTTAATGAGCTCTCTGAAGTTCTTATGTAAATCAGTATGTTAAAGGCGGGCCAGCACGCCGAGGGCTGAGGGGAGCTGCAGGCCATCGCGTTGTCCATGCTGACTTCAAAACACAAGCGTCTGTGTTTCTCTCAGGAAAAAAACTGGTTTGAGTCCTGGACCTGGTGGCTTGAAAGGAATACTGGGTGCGTATTTGCATGTGTGCCCCAAATCTCTAAAGGACAATAGAGGAGAAGGGACTGTGGCATGGCCATCACCCCTGGAGGACAACTTCTCACGTTAGCTCTCTCTCTGTCTTTGGTGAGTGTATGCATCCTATGGCAAAGATCTAAAATAAAATAAAATAAAATAAAATAAAATAAAATAATAAACACAAACAAAATTCTGTCTACCCTCCAGGGGACACCTGGCACCAACTGGAGACACGTGTGTTTGTCATGTCTATAACCCGCACGTCTCTAGAAGTCACACAGCAGATGGAGCCGGCAAGCCTGTGACAGTGCACGTGCCTCTGGGCCAGGCTGGCTCTCCTGATGAGAACCATGAAGTCGAGGTCCAGAGACGCAGAACCTAAGGCAGGGCTAGCCGACAGCATGGCAGTATGATAGGACCCCACTGCCTGGGTTAGTGTCAAACAGTGCTAGATTCAAACGAGTACCTTCTCAGTTGACTAACTGGAGGAAATTAATGATCCTCTGTACAGTTCTGACATTGAGAGGCTAAAGCTGACCTTATGGGGCTGTCGTAGGAGGTCAAATATTACTTCTAGAGCCTTCACACCGCCCAGCACACATCACGTGCCGGTCAACAGCAGCAGCTATCAGTCTAACTACTGCTATTGCTCCTGTGTGCAGGCTAGGCAAAACACCATACAGTCAAGCACAAACACTCAAACGCGCTTTACTCGGTTAATGAGCTCTCTGAAGATCTTATGTAAATCAGTATGTTAAATACGGGCCAGCACGCCGAGGGCTGAGGGGAGCTGCAGGCCATCGCGTTGTCCATGCTGACTTCAAAACACAAGCGTCTGTGTTTCTCTCAGGAAAAAAAATCCCCACCAATATATGGCAAGAGGGTGTTATCATTTTTCTGGTTGGAGAATTAAGAATACCAAAGCTTTATTCTTATCTTCCCTGTTCAGAATTCAAACCTAAATTAGACACGAGGAAGTGGCACTCAGTGTAACAGACCATGGAGTACAGACGTGTGTGAACCACGGACTGGTCACAGGGAGCGTATCATCTATTTTAAGAGACGTGGGCACATAAAGAGAGACATCATTGCATTACATGCAGAATATAGTAACTGCAAGTAAAAGCTGCAGGCAACACGACTGGTGTAAGAAATGAGGAGGGAGAAACGCACGCATTGTAATGTGAGGAGAAAGGTCTGAGTACAAAGAGGGTCTCCACGGCAGTGAGCAAAGCCAGGATTTAGAGCCGGAGGAGGCGGAAGGTCTCGAGCTGGCGCACTGTCAGAAGGAAACTGTCTGCGAATGTGCAGGGACGCTCGTCTAAAGGAGAGCTTCTACAAAGCGAGAGGGTGCTTGCAAAGGCCCTGGGCCAGAGAAAATGCTCGAGGGAAACGAAGAAAGATCTCGGCCAGGAACTGGACTCGTTTGGGGATCACTAGATAGTTCAAGAAACATCCGTGACTTTTTTTTCTTTTTAATTATATTATACTTTCTTGAAATAACTCCCCCCCCCAAATTTTCCAAAAATAAAAATGGGACGACACAAAGCTGCTGAGATGAGTGAGAAGGGCCTGGAAGTCTACCCACACGCTCCTCTCCCATGGGCCATCTGAGAGGGAGCTGCAGAATCGAGGTTGAAAGCCACGTATCTCTTCACATTGCCCTTTCTGGGCTTGAATCTGCTGGTATTAAGAGGTGGAGCCTTCAGGGAAGTGATTATGTCCTAAGGATGGCCCCCTCAGGAATGGGAGTAGAGCCGTTAAGAGAGTCCTGAGGGAGGCTGTTTGCCCCTTCCCTCTGCCCCACGTGAGGACGTACAATAGATGCTATCATTGGGGCACAGTCCCTCATCGAGGTATTTACTCTTCTGATGCCTTGATCTGGGACTTCCCAGCCTCCAGAACTGTAAGCCATGTATGTCTGTTGTTTATGAATCACTCAGTTGAAGGCATTTTGTTATGGTAGCTGAAAACACTAAGATGAAGGCCTCATGCCCAGGTTTAAAGGTTCCTGGAGCCTACACTGTGTCCAATATGCCTTGCTGCCTCTGAGCAGTGCCTCTCATTCGAGTGCTTGACTGTGCTTGACTGTGAAATACACAGTGCAGGAAACAGTGCATGAATGAGAGTGGGGTGTGTGAGTCTTTTAGCTCTGGCATATCCAGACAGCCAGCATCCTCAGCCTCAAGTGGCTCCCCAAGGCTAAAACTCAACAACAGACAGTGAAGACTGGAGCATGGAGCCAGGAACAATATAGCTGATAATGCTTTTAAGAGGTTCCTGTGATACAGCATAGTCCATTCATAAAAAGCTCTTAGGAGATTTTCCTGTGGAGCGAAAACACAGAATTGTTTACTCAAAATTTAAAAGACAGTAAACAAGTCCACCGTGGCAGCAACTCCTGGGAACACAACAGGCTGGGACAGAGGGTGGCCGAGCAGAACAGAGCAGCCGGTAAGATAATAACCACTCAGGAAGCTCCTTTCCTGATTATTCACTAATAAAAGACCCATTGTTAAAATAAGCAAGGGACTTAATTCACCAGGGACCAGATAAAGAACACTGAAAGATGAAACAGATGACTCTTAAACTGTGAGAGCCCCTGTGTTGGGTTCTTCTGGCTGTCATCACAGACACAGATTAAGAGGCTCCCTCCTGTCCAGCCACATCAAAATCTCTACTGCTGTGGCCCGGAATAGGCGTTCCACACCAGCTCCTTGCACTCAATGTTGAAGACCCCTGGCTTAAGGGACGAACAATGACACCACAAATTTGTAGTGCAACCACACCCATGATTTGTGGACAATGCCAAGCAGCAATGCCTCACCCAGCTTCTCAAAATACCTTAGTGAAAGAGTAATGGGACCAGCAGATGGCATGGTGGTTATGTGACTGGACTTTCACATGGTTGACCGCGGTTCGAGTCCCAGACCTAGTGACTTAAAAATCACAGCAGGCACATGTACCTCCTGATACAATGCACTGAGAAAGACGTGGTGTCCTTTCTCTGCCTAAATGTAAAACCCAAATCTAATGATATGATCCATCAGAGGAACCCCCAACTGATAGACTTTCCATAAAACAGTGGTGTATCCCAGAAAATATCAAAGGCACAAGAGACAGAGAAAGACGGGTGAGGGGCAGCAGGCAGCGTGGTGGTGAAGGCACTGGACCCCACATCCCAGCTCTGCAGTTTGGCTTCCAGATCCAGCAGCCTGAAAAGCACACTGGAAGCATGTGCGTGCATGCCCGAAATCTCAGGAGCAGAATGGAGGAGAAGAGATTGTGGTGTGTTTGCGTGGCCATCCCCCTGAAAAGTGATTTTTCACTTCCCCTGTCTCTCTGTCTCTATCTGTCTCTTTGGTGAGTGCACATGCCCTATGGCAAAAAACAGACAGACAGACAGACAGACAGAGGAACTACCGAATTGTGGAGACCGAAGACACCCGACAATAAACACAGCACATGGCCCTGGAGGAGGTACCAGCTGTGCAGAAGACCTCAGTGGGACGACATGGACGTGAGTATCGACTGTGGATGTGAATTCCATGACCGTGGCAGCGTTCCGGTTCCTAGGCTTTACAAATGTAATGGGTATGTAAGTGAATGATTTTACTCTTAGGAAACACACACCGAGGAATTGGAGGAAAAGGGAGATGGTACCCCGAATCTCCCTCAAATGGTCCAATAAAGTGTAGGCATAGAGCAGCTCAGTGTACTACTCTTACAAGTTCTCTGTGTCTGAAATTGTACCTGCTCTCCAAAACCATCAGGTCATGAAAAACAAGGAAAGACAGAAAATGTCAAAGATTGGAGGAGGCTGAAGAAACATGGCAACTGAGTACAATGCAGTCGGGTTCCTGGATTGGATCCTGGAGCAGAAAGTGGACATTAGTGGGAAAACAAAGCTGGTTCTAGTTAATGTAGTGCACCAGAGTCAATTTCTCATTATTATTATTATTATTATTTTGGAGAGATTTTTGCTATAGGGTGCGTGCGCTCGCCAGACAGACAGAGAGAGACAGAGAGACAGAAAGCAAGAAATCCCCCCCCCCCCCCCAGGGGGGATGACCACGCCGCAATCCTTTCTCCTCCATTCTCCTCTCGGGATCTTGGGCACGCATGCACATGTGCCCGGCGTGAGTCTTAAGCCACCGGGTCCGGGACGCGAACTACAGTTGACTACGTGGGAGTCCAGCGACATAGCCATTACGCTAACTGCTGGTTCCCTCAATTTCTTATTTTTGACAAATACGCAAAAATCACGGTAAGCTGTCAACATTAGGGAACACTGGGAGAAGGGTACAAACCTAAGGGCATACAATCTCTGCAAATTTTTGTAACTCTAAAATTATTCCAAAATAAAAAAATTTGTTTTTTTTGTATGTTTGTTTGTTTGTTTGGTATTGCATGATAGTGCATGTGCTCTCCAGAGAGAGAGAGAAAGAGCGAGAGGAAGCAAGCCCCCCATAAAGAATGGAGCATGGTCACGCGACCATCCTTTCCCCTCCACTTCTCCACCCATCAGGATGTCGAGCATGCGCACACATTCATGTTCCTCTAGCCGCTGGGCAGGGGCTCGCATCACAGCCAGCCCTGTGACCCCGCTCCGCATGTACAGTGCTTACCTGCTGACCTACTAGGTTTTATTTTTTTTTAGAGGTTTTTGCCTCAGGATGTGTGCACTTACCAGAGAGAGACAGAGACAGTGAGAGGGAAAGTGAGGTATCATTCCCATCCCCCAGAGTGGACGGCCATGTTACAATCCCTTCTCCTCCATTCTCCTCCCAGGATCTTGGGCATGTATACACACATGCCCAGTGTGAGTTTCAAGGCATCAGGTCTGAGACTCGAACCACTGTCAGCCATGTGGGAGCCCAGAGACATTATTGCTATGCCATCTGGTGGCCCTGACCTACCAGGATTTTAATTATTAAAACACACACACACAGCAAAGGCCAAGAGCACAACAGTGACTCCCCAAGTTCCCAGGAATGTATACTGAAAGGTGCTGTCTTAAAGCAGAGGTTCCCAAACTCTACCAACCATGGCAGAGTCAAAATCAAACAGTTTACCAGAACCACTAAGTTAGACTCCTTTGAGATGCAGCCGCTGAGAACATTTACATGAACAAGTGCCCCCAGTGATTCTGATGCGCACCCAGGCTGGGGCGCCAACTAGGTCAGCATTTCTCAGACTTAACTGTGCACAGGGATCCCCTGGGGATCTTGCTAAAAGGCAGATTCTGCATCGGAGGTCTGGGATAAGTTCTAAGTCTCTGCATTTCTCAGGAGCTCTCAGGGGATGGCCAAGCATCTGGTCCTCAGCTCCATGTGCTGAGAACAGCCAAGCAACAGGACAGAGGAGCCCAGCCCTGTACTAGGAGTGTCACAGGGGCTCGCCCTGCCACGCACGTGTGAGAGCCCACCTGCTCTATCTTTGCAGCTGCTCTTCTTAGGTTGTGTCAAACCAACTCCTAACTACATTTAGCAGCACCAAGTGCCCTCAGATGGCTTTTAAGGTAAAATGTGACTAGTTTCTCAAACCACATATGAAAAGGATAAGTTTCTGTGGCCTGACCTGAGTGTACACGAAGCTGCTAGGCAACTCTTCTTCTGCTTGCATGGGTTGCTTCTAGAGTCATGAAAAAACTACCTAAGTGAGCACTGAAAATGGTGATTTGCAGTCTGGTGACACTTTTTGGACTACAATCCCAAATATGTACCCTTTATATGTTTACATTGAAGTCTGACTTCAACGAAGACTGGTTTGACCTGTAACATTCATTATTCCTCTGTATCCATGCAATGCCAGAAACTCTTACAATGGTCTTCCAGCACACAATGTCTAATCAAGGAAAAAAATTGTAAATCATAAAACAGTATCAGAAACATGAACAGGGTCGGCGTTGCCATGGTATTCTAGTTTTGTGTGTGTAGGAAACCGTGTAGAATCCCAGACAAGCTTCATGAAACCAATCAGTGTATCTCAGGTTGCAACCCTTGGTCCTGACGCTGTTTGTGCCAGGATGCCTAGAACAAAATGTGAAGACAGAACCTTCCTGCGATAACTTATAATCAGACAGTGAGTGAGAATCACGCCACAGGACTGCTGAGATCCGAGCCGAAGGACGCCTTTGGAGGTAAAAACCATTTTTATAAAGCTTCTTGATATTTCCTCATTCAATAAGTACTTGCTGAGTATGTACCTTGTACCAGGCAACATGCTAGACACGGAGCGAATACTGTAGGAATGAAGTTGTAGTGGGCAGACTCCAAGCCTCAGTGCCTCTGTGCTAACCTCCTTAGTGTGACACGGAACCGACACATTTGGCGACTGCTTCTGATACGAAGGCTGGAGGAAGCATGATGGAAAGGTACACTTTGTGCTAAAACAACCCGCACGCCTTCACCAGGGCGGCCAGGCAGCTGGCCTAGGACAGCCTCCTCTGTGTCAGCACCCACGGTCCAATCCGGGCCCTCCCGCCTCCCTCGGAGCTTCAGATACAAACCCCGCATTGACACAACCCCCGTAGATGTTGGAAGAGCATAGAAACCCCTTCAGGGCAGCCCCTGTAGAAGAGAAAACAGACTAAACTATGACTGCACAGATTTTTCAGCAGAGCCAGAGAGCGAAAGGGGGAAAAGAGACCATCCGAAGTCAAGGGAAAGCCCAGCGTAAAAGAGAACTAAAAATAGCCATGCAAACGCGGTCCCGTTTACTAACCTGATCAATTTCCATGAGTTTGGGGTAGGCGCCCGGCCATTCTATGGCCACCTTGACGATGTCCGCGGGGGGCGGCATGGTAAGCCCAGGCCTTCGGAGACCGGTGGAGTGAGACCCTAGGCGCAGAGGGCTGCACGTGTCCAACCTAGTGGGGAACGGCAGAAAGAAAGAGAAGTCGCTCGGTGTAGATGCAGGGCGAATTCTGCTTCATCACTTCCTGTTTTCACTGGTGAGCGAGGTACAAAAAACGGCTCCTTCTGGCGCCTGAGTGCTGAAGATGCAGGGGTGCAGCCAACTGCAGCACCCTGCTCCCCAGGAAGAAAGGGGGGCGCTGCCCACACCAGGAGACCTCCAGGGGCACAGATCGCAGAGACCTCCATGAAGTGAAGCTGCCCCTTACCACCAGGCTCTGCTCCACCGGGAGTCCGGGGTCCGGGCCGCCGGCTAGCTCCGTCCAGACCTGCACGCAAACGCCTGGCGCGCTCGGCTCCGGAAGGAGATTGCCCAGGAAGTCATGGTCAGGAAGCAGCTTTTCTTCAGTGCTCTCTGTGTGTCACAAATAGACCTCCGCACTATAGCAACCAGGATATCATGAGGAAGGAGAAATGCCCCGGGTTCACACGCAGGCACACGCACTCCCTCCCCGGGCCCAGCCAGCCACGGCCTTCCAGGGGAGAGAACGGACACCCAGGGGAGGGCGGCGCTGGGAACAGACCTGAATCGGTTTGTATGAACAGCGACGTTTACGTGGAGGAAGTAACGGTGAATGATCCCTCCTTCCCCAGGCCAGCCCCTACCTGTTTTCACTTGTTTTTGTTACAGTCACGACTCGTGTGTGTGTGTGTGTGTGTGTGTGTGTGTGTGTGTGTGTGTGTAGTCTCCCTTCTCCCGATGTCATACCCTCTCGATGTCCATTTGTACCCGGATCTCTCCAGTTACCGAAAGTTGTTTCTTCTGTATCCTTCCAGAATCTCCTCGTGTGGGGAAGGCTAACTCAGAAGTACACTTCCCTGTAATCTGCCCAAAGGCGCAGCGTCTGCCTCTCGCCCGCTCGGCTCTGGCACCGGCTCTCCTCCCCGCTGCGCTGCACGGTCCATCCCCAGGCTCTGTGTCTTACTGGGAACCATTCTCAGCTGTGTGCCCTGTGGGCCATTCCTGTCTTTCGTTATCAACAGGACTGTGTTGCATAAACTTACACATACACAGTTTTATACACAGCAAGTACATGCTTATGACAGATTTGCACAGGTAAAACTGCAGGGTCAAAGCATGGATGTAGTTTTACATTTGAATAGCCACTTCCAAACAATTTTTTTCTGAGTCAGCCCGCGTGTGTGTGTGTGTGTGTGTGTGTGTGTGTGTGTGTGTGTGTGTGTGTAGTCTCCCTTCTCCCGATGTCATACCCTCTCGATGTCCATTTGTACCCGGATCTCTCCAGTTACCGAAAGTTGTTTCTTCTGTATCCTTCCAGAATCTCCTCGTGTGGGGAAGGCTAACTCAGAAGTACACTTCCCTGTAATCTGCCCAAAGGCGCAGCGTCTGCCTCTCGCCCGCTCGGCTCTGGCACCGGCTCTCCTCCCCGCTGCGCTGCACGGTCCATCCCCAGGCTCTGTGTCTTACTGGGAACCATTCTCAGCTGTGTGCCCTGTGGGCCATTCCTGTCTTTCGTTATCAACAGGACTGTGTTGCATAAACTTACACATACACAGTTTTATACACAGCAAGTACATGCTTATGACAGATTTGCACAGGTAAAACTGCAGGGTCAAAGCATGGATGTAGTTTTACATTTGAATAGCCACTTCCAAACAACCAGTACTGGAGTTGGGCGACTTACACTCCCTCTCCCAGTGTAGGAAGTTGCCTCTTTCTACAGTCTCAACAATGCACTGGATGTCTGCAGGCCCGATGAGCTCAACAAAGTATCTCAGCACACTCTGAGCTTATGCTTATTGTGGATAAGGTGGGACTAAAGATGTGAAATGCCCAGATCTCTGCCCCTCTCCTGCTGGGTTCTCGAGCCTTTTCAGCAAGTGACTGCCACGTGAGGATTTTAACCAAGCCTGTGCACTTGGCTCTTGGTAGACCAGGGTACACCTAGTCCGTCCCTCCCCAGGCCTTGGTGGCAGCTGGACATTCCAGAGGAGACGAGAGTGAACCCTGGAAGCCCCCACAGCATGGGCAGCTGTGTAAGTAACTGATGTTGCGGATCTGACAACACTGCTGTGCCCGTGACCAGGGTGACTGGGGACGCTGCCGCGAAGCTCATCAGCAGTAACCAGCAAGAGCACCCCACAGAGCAGCAGCCTAGCCGCTCACTGACCGGCCATTACCCAGGCTCCGCTCTGTGTCGGGCTGGTGTGCAAGCCAGGGACACGGCAGCAAACCTGGCCACCAGGAGGCAACGAGGGACGAGGGACGCCGAGAAGAATGAAGCAGGGAAGGACACTTGGAGTCTGCATGGGAGGGGCAGCACACGGTCTTCGACCGGGACTTAGGGAGAGCTCTCCGAGAAGGCGCATGGGAGCAAAGACCAGCCAGAGGCGAGGAAGTAACTCCTGCTGATGTCTGGAGGAGCGGCGAGAGCAGAGGTCCTGCGTGAGGAGCACGCCGGATAAACTCCTGAAGCGGGCGAGTTCCTGGAGCCACGTGAGGGGAGCACACAACAGAAGCTCCAAGAGTCGCCGGGCCACACCGGGTGGGCTCACTCACCATCCCCCCACACACCTGGACACTCGGGCCACACCTCTGGGTTTGTGCCTCCCGAAGAAAGGGGTTCATAGTCACATGCATCTGTTCAGAGCATAAACTACAACTTTTCAGAAAGCCTTCACAATGTGCGTTCTCAGTTTGCATTCTCTGAGTAATTTAAATTTACTAGGATTTTTATCCTCAAGCATTAGTTATGAACTTATCCATTCCAATGTCACTTGTTGTTTTGTTTATAATTTGCAAGACTTGAAAACAATGGACTATGCAACAATAGGACAATGTTAGGTAATTATAGTGTCTCATGTACGAAGACCAGCAGACAGTCTATACCCGGGACTTCCTCTTCATGGTCTCACCCTCTCTGAATATTTAGAAATTCTAAGAACAGTGTTTTGTATCTGTACCACATCGCTCCAATTCGGGATCCAAGTTCAATTATACACGCTCAGATAAGAATTTAAAAAGTGGCCTCTAATGCCAAAAACAGACTCGTGAATATCAGGTTACACTATTGGAAGTCAAGAACAAACAACCTTGGGATCGGGAGAACAGATAATAGGCATAAGAGTGCATTCCGAGCACCCTCTCCCCACAGTCCGGAGCGGACATCAAGAGAGATCATCTAACCTTCTAGGGACCAAACGCCACGCTTGGTTCTCTACCCTTAGGCTGGCATTTATTTCTCAAAGACTGTTCAGGGGAACCTGTTGAACAGGTGGGAATACAATACGGCGGCTCTTCTCTGAGCCCCCTGTGCAGAGGGAAAGGGGAGTGTGTACAAAGCAGACACTGGGAGAGCCGAGAAGCAAGGCTTCCCCTGGGGTGGTCACTCGTCCAAGCCCAACCAGACCTTGTCAGTTCTCCTCACACTGACAGACAGCAAGACCCAGGAGTAGCAGTGTTCCCTGGCGTGGAGGGGACGCCCATTGCAGATCAGCTCATCTGGCCTGTATTCCATCCTCTGGAATATGCATATCCCCGAGGGAATGTTGGCTCCAAAGGTGTCTATGTACGGTCACTGTGGCTCCTGATGAAATTCAGGGGAGGAGGGTTCTAGCTCAGGCTTCTCATCCTTGGCATGGTCCACAGTGGGGGCATTATTCCTCATTGCGGGGGCTGTCCTGTGTCTTGCAGAACGGCTGCCATCCTCACTCCCTAGAGACCAGCAGCACCCCTCCATTACAGCCATCAAAACTATTTCCAGACATGCCAAATGTCCTCTGAGGGGCAAATCTCTGTGGCTGAGAGGTTGTGAGCTTACAAATCCTCTAGGCGGATTGGAGATTGGGACCACCACCCTTTATCCTTGACCTTGAAACAAGGCAAGTGGTCTCATGGGACTCTCCAGGAAATACCTACACTCAGGGCCAGCTCGTGGTCAGGCGTAACAGGGAATAGTTGAAAGCCTTCAGCCCACAGGCTGATATCCTAGGGTCCTCTGCTTGCCTAGCACAGCCCTAGTGGTCGCCTTCTTCTTGCTGAACTTGGAGCACATCAAAGGCAACCGCCACATCCCATGCACAGTTACCCAGGCCCCAGAAGCACGCCAACACGGCTGTTGGATGAGTGTCATATCCCATCCACGACTAACATCTCATTACAACTATCAGCTGTAACACGAATCTAGGGGAAAAAACACCAAGCAGATACCCAGCATTACTTAAATTACGCAGTAAATATGAGCTAAAAGAACTTGTGTAGACAGTCAGTTATAATCATTCTTGTACATACAGAAATTTAAGAACCACCGAAGGGAGAAAGATAAAGGAAGTCTATTCAGCTAGCTAGACACTCCAGCCATTATGTCTTCCAAGGTAATGGTTAAATCCCCAGGGCCAGCTAGGGAACAGGTAAAGAGTTCTAAAGTATTCTGGCTTGCCTGCTAGATTTACTTTGTCCCACGTTTAAGATTAAGGTTCTGTAACCTCATGTACATGTGGAATGACTCACTTATCGCTGAGTGAATTCCATGAGAGCGAGGGATGCTTTTAACTCAGTTACTTACAAAAGCCTGCAGGTTGTGGGACCAGCAGTTGGCGTAATAGCTATGTCGCTGGACTCCTACATGGTCGACGATGGTTCAAGTCCTGGACCAGTAGCTTAAACTCACGCCGGGTGCATGTGCATGCATCCCCAAGATCCGCAGAGAATGGAGGAGAAGGGACTGCAGTGTGGCCATCCCCCTTGGGGAGTGATTTCTCACTTTCTATCTCTCTGTCTCTGTATTTCTGGTGAGCGCATGCGCCCTATAGCAAAAACCTCTCCAAAACAAACAAACAAACAAACAAAAGCCTGCAGGTTGGTTACCTATGACTCTACAGCCCCCTGAGGAAGTCCACTCTTCTGCCAAGCGTCTCCCCAGCTTCGGGTCATGTTTCCAAGACAACAGAGAAAAATCACCCTTGATTCCCAGGCAAAGTCTGTGTCTGCAGATCCTTCTACACGCCTGTGTGTGTGCTGGAGGCTCACCTCACTGCAGTCTCGGAAAGGTCTGTGTTTCTCTGCCTGTTTCTTCAGGCAGCTTGATTAGGCCCTGGATTTCAGAAAGTTCCCACATACCTGATCAATTTGTTGTTGTTTTGAGTTCTCCTTATAGTTACCTAATTAGTTACCTAATAATTAGGAACCCTGAAATGGCTTTAAGCCCTTTCATCCTATTCCTGATCGTTCTGTTGCACAGCAAAGCCTATTGAGGAAACATGTAAAAACCAAGCCTATCAGGCCATTCCTGCAGAAGCTTATGCTGAGAAAATCAGCACCTACCCTGGTGAACTGTGTCACCCCCACCCCCACTGCAAGATAGAGCATGACAGGTGGGCGGGTGGGGGCCAGGACAGATCAATGGGACAGAAGGTGGGTGGGTCGGGGCCAGGACAGATCAATGGGACAGAAGGTGGGCGGGTGGGGGTCAGGACAGATCAATGAGACAGAAACCCCAAACAGCTGGAGAAAAGATCTGCTTCACCACTGTCCTCTCCCTCTTCGGAAAATTCCCGCTGCATCTCTAACTGTTAACCTTCTTATCCACTGGTGCTAGAGAATGGGTTTACGGTTGTGGGGAGAGTGTAGAGGGAGCTGCTAGACCGGAACTCACATGTTGAGTGATCACTGAGATGACAAGAAATAGAAGTGCTCCCTTCGCATTCCCTTAGGTGGAGTGAGGAAGGTCCTGGAAGAGGCACCTACTTACAGCACATCCACCCCGTCTGTGCCCGCGAGGGTCTGCCCCGATGCCCTAGTCCCCATGTGTGAGGACCCTGCCTCGTACACGGAGCCTCAGGAAGCCCACCTGGAGCAAAGTCTGGTGCCTCTCTGTTCCTGGTGCTGCGTCCTTCTGTCCCAGACAGAAACAGATGGACACCCTCTCACACAGCTTAACTGTCTAGATCCAAAACGCAGCCAGGGCCAGGCGCTGTCCTCAGCCACAGCTCAGGATGTTCTGAGAACCCTGCCTTACTAACCCTGTCTTCATTTTCCTCCTCCAACATGTTTCAGGGAGGGCAGACACGGCTCTTTCTGTGTTTGCTAGAGGGTGCATGCACTCATCAGAGATAGGGAGAGAAAGAATGAGAAAAACTCCCCACGGGTGGTGGTCACACTGCAATCGCTTCTCCACTTCTCCCTCCTTCCATGAACTGAGGCACACATGTGTATGCGCCAGTGTGCTTCTCAAGCTGCTGGGTCAGCCGGAAACCATGCGGTCAGCTATGTGGGGTCCAGCCACCATAACCACAGAGTCACAGGCTGGCCTGCTACGCTGTACTCCAGTGCTTTCCCTTCACACGTAGCTCTAGAGAGCGCTTGCACCTTCAGGTTTTGCCTACCCAGCATGCTTTCTGCCTTTTTTCCAGCGGGTGCCCTGCCCCACCAACTACTGGCCAAGAACAAGCATGGCCAGGCCTGGCCAATGATAATACCCATCTCCCTGGCAACAGTGACAAGTCCACGTGGGCAGACACGTGATCCAACAAGTCAGTTTCCGGGCACTGATCTACGAGGCCTGGGAAGAAAGAGCTGTCTTTCCACCAAGGCTGGTGAAGCTGAACTGGACACAGCCATGGTCGCTCCGCGGGTATAAGGCCGTCCATGACAGAAGGGGTGAGGCGAAGAAAAACAGGACCAGGCTGGGAGGAGGCGACTGCAGAGGGAATGCGCAGGAGTCGTCTATATTAAGTCCCCAACACGTCCCTTCAGTTCTCTGGGCTACCTCTATTCTTCCCAGACACAGGAACGAATAAATTCCCTATCTCACCGAGTCTGAGGTGGGTTCCTGGTACTTGGCATGGAAAGCGCTAGTACAGCCACCCTATCATATCTGCTTATCTACCTGAGTTAGAGCCTTCTCCTAGATGAGAGGCACAGAAAACATACACTGCCGTGACCCAACCGAACCTTATGGTCAAACAGGAATGAGTGTTGGGAACCAGCAGTTAGCGTAATGGCTATGTCGCTGGACTCCCGCGTAGTCAACCGCGGTTCGTGTCCCAGACCCAGTGGCTTAAAACTCACGCCGGGCGCGTGTGCGTGCGTGCCCAAGATCCCGAGAGGAGAATGGAGGAGAAGGGATTGCGGCGTGACCATCCCCCCTGGGGGGTGATTTC
>NW_006159550.1:6042214-6045596 GCF_000334495.1 Tupaia belangeri chinensis | reverse complement strand
GGCGACCCGCCCTCAATGAAAAATCGCTCAAAAAAAAAAAAAAAAAAAAAAAAAACAGGAATGGGTGTTGCTCCTGGTTCCAGAGCTCCTGCACCTGGAACTGCACATGTAGGGTTCACCTCAGGCCCCAGGAGCTGCCTCTCCTCTTAGGACCTGCAAACAGAAGTCCTACATGGCTCTCAGGACGCGGTCTCACTCCAGCATGAGCACTCCTCTACACGACACTACTTCTTCACAGAATCAACAAACGCAATGCAAGCAACATGGCCACGCAAAAGGCCAAGAAGTAGCTACTGACAAACAGTTCATGACCTTATAAAATAAGTACAGTTACTAGTCCATTTTATATACGAGAAAATCAAGCTACAGAGACATTAAGGAACCTGCTCACAGTCTCAAATCTTCATAGAAAGCCCAGTTAGAGAACATGGGCTACCTGATTCAGCAGTCCATGCTTATAGTCATTAGAACATTCTTTGAAAAATGTTCCTTTACTGCACGACTTCTTAGGGCCTTTAATGTAACATAAAGGATCTCAGAGAGTTCATAGAAAATGCATGTGATAAAAACACTATGTATGGATTTCTTCAATTTTTGCACCAAAATAAACTCATACTTTAATTCTATTTTTCCTTAAGCTTTTTTAAGTGTCTCCTGTATATGTGTACCATGAAATCCGCATACAATTTCCAAATGTATCTGACCATAAAACTTTTAAAATTAGTTTCACATTTTGTATAAAGTCCCCATCATGATATATACTGTATATAGACACACACACACACACACACACACACATTTTTTTTTCAACAGGGAACTTTGAATTTTTCCATCTGTCAAATGTTTCCTCAGCTTGCACCTCATATCTGCCCTCCATGACCCACTCTCTACTATCTACTCTCCCCCTTTACAGCTTCTAGCACCCACACCCATCCTCTCCACCATCACATCTTCAGATCTCTCAACTTCTACCATGGAGCATAGACAGTACAAATTGAAGGGGATATGCAATGTTTGTCTTTCCAATGTCTGGCTCACTTAACGCAACATTAAGTTTTTTATGTTCATCCACTTGGAGTCAAATGATAGAATCTCATTGTTTCTTAGAGCTGTGTTATATTTCATAGTGTATATGTGCCACAATTTTTCAACCCAGTCATCAGTTTTGGACAGCTAGGTTGTTTCCATGTTTTAGTAATTGTGAATAATGCTGCAATAAACATGGATGTGTAAGTAACTTTCCAAATGAGTGTTCTTCTCTCCTTTGGGTAAATATCCAGGAATGAGATCCCTGGAACATATGGCAGCTCTATTTGTAGGTTTGTGAGGACTCTCCATATTGTTTTCCACAGAGGTTGTAAGAATTTACATTCCCACCAACAATGTAAGAAGTTTCCCTTTCCACCACTACCTCACCAGCACTTTTTATTCTTTTTTTTTTTTTTTGTCACTCTAACTAGGGCTAAATGGTATTTTATTATGGTTTTAACTTGTATTTTCCTTGAGATAAGAGACTTTGAAGATTTTATCATATGCCTTTTGGCATATGCTGTCTGTTCAATTCATTTGCCCATTTTTAAGCTGAATTATTCATTTTTGAAATGGGAAAACTGCCTGAATTCCCTATATATTCTAGAATTCTGAATACTAATTCCTTGTCTAAGGACTAATTTTCAAATATTTTCTCTCATTCTGAGGGTTGTCTTTTCACTCTAATTCTTGTTTCCTTGGCTGTGAGGAAACTTTTTAGCTTGATGTAATCTCACTTGTCTATTTTGAGGATTATTAACTGTGCTTTAGGGGTTTTAATTAAGAAAGTCCAGAAAACAACTTTTTTTTTTTTTCCCACCAAACATCTTGCGGCACCAGTTTCTCATGGGACAAACTATAGGAAATAATGATTTAAGGTTATTGGCCTCTTTAGTTTCTTTATAGTCCCTTTTAATTTGTACTGTGTTCACTCCATGGTCCTGGCCAGAAATCTAGTGCAAAGTAGCAGATAAAACTTTCCTTCCATCCCACATTGAATTATCTTCATCTGCATCTATGGGATTGTCCTCAGGGAAGCGGCCCCATTTTTCTGAGTAACTCCTTCCAATTCACATAGGACAGTAAAAATGAACTAACTGCAGCTTCCACTGTGCAAAATGGCAGAAGATAAACAGTAAAAGAAAGAATACTGGGGCCAGCAGATGGCATACGGGTTACGTCGTCAGACTCTGACACGGGCAATGGCAGTTTTTGTCCCAGATCCAGTGGCTTGAAAATCATGCCAGGCACATGTACATGTGTACCCAAGATCCCAGGAAAAGGGACTACAAAGTAGCCATCCACCCTGGGGGGTGATTTCTCACTTTCTCTCTGTTCCAGTGAGTGCACGTATCCTATGGCAAAAAAACGAAAGGAAGGAAGGAAGGAAGAGAATACTTGTATTTATTCTGACTTGAACTTGACTATCTTACTACCTGCTTGAAATCTACAGATGTCAATTCAGGCTCTGTAGCACACAGATGTGTCACAGTCTAACCCCAGGTCACCTGTATCACCCGTGCATCCTTCCCCCACCACTTCCATCCCTGCTCCCCACCCTTCATGTATAGGCAATGACCCTGTAAGTCAGACTTGGCAAAGTAGTTTCTCCTTTCTATTGTGCAGAGAAGGCAACCCCCAGACTGGCCAGATCAGGGTCACTCCACCACACTCTCAGGGAAGAATGAGAGAACGAGAACTATGCCCAATGTCCGCTATCCAGGCCCAGCTGCTGTGGCACAGTGGTTATGCAAGAGCCCCACAAGCCTGGAAGCCTGTGGCCGACTGCGAGTTCAGAATCTGCGTCAGCCTAAAAGCATGTGTGTGTGCACAGGGGCACCCGGGATTCTGTGGAGCTGGGCGGCATCGATGCCGCCCTGCTGAGGGTGCCTCCCTCTCTCGTGCATGCGTACACGCTCTCTACTATTAAAAAAACGTTTGCTATCCCATTCCTTGTCAACGACTTGCCACTTGTCAAGCATGTCTGGCTCTGGTACCTGCCTTTGCTCATAGTGTTCCTTTTACTTTAAACTTTTGTTTCCTCTCCCTTGGGTCTGCTTCAAAAATCTCCACCTAGACGCAAAGCCAATGCTGTGTGCCGGCTTCTCCGAGATGCTGGAGTGACCCCACTCCCCAGAGCGTCCGTGATCCGTGGTCCCCATGCAGGAAGCAGGAGCCTGCATCTGCTGATCCAACCCCGAATCTCACCACCTTCTCTTCTGAGTCTACATGAGTCCCCTGAGGGCAGAACGACCTGACTCATCTCTGCAGTTCTGTGGCGACCAGATGGTGCACGGCGAAGAGCAACTCGGTATTTCTCAGACGAGTGAATGGATGAATGAATCACTCTTTC
>NW_006159550.1:6038619-6041618 GCF_000334495.1 Tupaia belangeri chinensis | reverse complement strand
AAATTCAGAGTTCTTTTTTTTTTTTAATGTGAAAGATCACTCAAGCTAACAATGAATTTTTAAAATCCAGAATTCCACGTACTAAAAAAAAAAAAGAACCTTCAGGCATTTGTTGGGGCGGCAGCTGTTCTGCCCTATTGGACAGAAATAGGGATGAAGGGCTCAGAAGTGAACCAGGCCTCTGGATTGCTTTTCCTCCTGGAGAAGTTCTGTCAAAAACAGGATGGGAGCTGAGCTGAGCTGCTGGCTCCCCGCTCATCCTTTACCCTCACTGCTCACTCTTTGGGAATCCGCATTTCACTGAAAAGTTCATTATTTTGCAAACTAATGCTCACACTTCCTCCTTGTTCTGGTTTTCAGATACTTGCTTTTCAAATTCCTTTACAGCTGTTGTAATGCCAGAATGCCAGTGACTGCTCCCCTCCTTCCCACAGGCCTGTCACTGAGTGTGCAGACATTCCCTGGGGAGGCAGGGAGCTCAAGCCCAGTCCCCTATCACAAGGCCCAGACACAGGCCACAGGAAGTGCTGGAGCATTTCCACCATCCTGCATGCCAAATGCTCCAAGTTTCCGAACCTGCTGATCAAAAAACAATCTGGGAAGCTTCCTCCTCGCTGCTCTCCAGCAGCAGCAGAACTCTAGTGGCCACCCTAAGCATTAGATGGGATCGGGTTACCAGAGGGCCTCTGCAGAAGAGTGCCCAGTGTCCCCGCCGGCTTCTGCACCTCACAACGCACACACAGAGGGACCCCTCACACAGCCATGCGTGACGCCAGGCCACACAGCATGCGAGCACAAAACAGCACAAGCCCCACCGCCTTCCCCCTCCGGACTCCTCTGTGTTTCTTCCCCAGATGAGCATGGGCTTGGAAGTGTGAGGCTTCTGGGGTCAGAGGCCGGTCTGGGTGCGAATCCTGCCTCTGCCGCCTTCAAAGCTCTGTGATTTTGGACACGTTACATAACATGTCTGACCCTCCCTGTCCTCATTTGTAAAACTGGAACAACAGCGGTCTGCTCCTCCTGGGGTTCCTGTGAAGACGAGCTATCCATAAAGCAATCAGAGCAGGGTCTGCCCAGGTAGTATCATCCACAGGACACTGGGGACTGGGGGAACGAGACTGGGGCCAGGTCTGTACCTGCAACCGAGTCCCGCGAGGTTCTAGGCCCCGCTGCACAGAACCCTTTTCCTCTCGGTATAATGACAGCACTGGACAAACTATTTTGACACTAGAGAGAAAATGATAACTTTGTCTTCTTAAATCCAGGGAGGTTTCCTGAGAGTCAGAGATATTTTTTTCTGGGTTTGAAAAGCTATGCAGAAGGTCCTAGGTGAAGGTGTTGGGAGAAATTTGAGGAGAAAAGTTTGGGGAAAAAGTCTGTGAGGAGAGACCTGCATTGCCAAGGCAGGCGGCCACAGGGAACTGCCCGAGCACACTGATGGGGCATAAGAGAGACATTTGATCTCCTGGTCACAGACCCAGGCCCTCTAGGAAAGTTCTCTGAGTTCAAGGATGCGTTCTAGATCCTGTCAACCTACTAAAAAGAGCTGAGGCAAAGTAAGAGAAGCAAAAGAACTTGCTTGGGCCAGGGCCAGGCCCAGGGTTAGGACAATCACCTGTACCACAACATCTAAGTTGGCGTGGACAGCGTGTGCTGAGGTCTTAGAGGTTTCAGGGTAAATTTAAAAGTGATCATTGCAAGAAGTCGTGTATGATGGAGATGACAGGGGGAACAGGAAGACCTCATGGTCACCTGGAGTCGCTTTGCCTAATCTAGAGCAAAGCATGGGGCCAGTGAGCGGGCCGGCGTGGTCCCCGAGCACTGTGAAGGGTATGGCTGGCAGCCATGATGACCAATACTGGTCTATTCTGTTTCCTCCAAGTTTCAGTCGCATTTTAGTTTCAGGGGCATTTAGCATGACTCCACTTTGGCCTGGGAGTTGGACCCCACGGCGAACCTTAGTCTAAAACAATGGCCTTCTATCATTGTATTAGACAACTTTGTTCCCCAAAGTGAGTGGATGTTATCATGAGCCATGAGGCAGCCGAAAACCTAAAGAAGGACCAAAAGGGGCTTGTGTAGAGGAGGAAATGCCCCGCTACCCTACAGGTTCCCAGTTGTATGTCCTTCCAGCCTTTCACAGTGACTTCTGTTCTCTTCTGTCTGAGGGGCAGACACTCCCAAGGACACAGAGGCAGGCCTGACCCACCTGAGGCCCGATGAGCTGGGCTTGGTGGACCTGAACCTGCTGCTCCCCAGAAGCGGTTTTGGTAGAGACTAAGACAGTGATTAATCTGGATATATCTTACCATGGCTCTAAGCAGAAGAAACTGAGCATGTGTCTCAGGAAAGATGCAGTGACAAAATGAAATTTACTCCATTTTCAGGGTTTTAGCTATTTTATCCCTTTGGTTGTAAGGCTCAATTCCACACCCAGCAACAAGGCCAGCAAACAACATGGAGAGTATTCCCCCTTCTTCCCTTCCCCGTGGTGGCTCTTAAAACTCTCCGGATTTTACAACAAAATCTCTTCCTTTTAGTTTGTTTTGTTTGTTTGTTTTAGAGAGAGATTTTTGCTATAGGGCATGTGCCCTCCCCAGAGAGACAGGAGAAAGATAGAGAGAGAGAAAGCAAGAAATCAGACCCTGGGAGGATGGCCACACTCCATTCTCTTCTTGGGATTTTGGGTATGCACATACCCACACCTGGTATGAGTTTTAAGCCACAGTGTTCGGGACTCTAACTACAGTGGACCATGTGGGAGTCCAGTGGTATAACCATCAGGCCATCTGCTGGTCTCTTCCTTCAGGTTCTTATCTGGGTTCTCCCAAGTTTGCTGCAATTTATCTCAGGGTAAGATACTAGCTGGCCACATGCTATTAGCATGGACATATGGAGACACTTTGAAGAGCTTCCCATAAATACCAAGATGACAACGGATCCAGTCAGCCTTGCTTAGGAACAAAAAGTGGTTCTTCCATAGATCCATAGCTGAATCC
>NW_006159550.1:6037227-6038119 GCF_000334495.1 Tupaia belangeri chinensis | reverse complement strand
TATTTACTTACAAATAAACCTGAAGTTTCTATTGAGTTGTTGCAAAAGTCATGATTCATTTTTGCATAGGAAAAACAACATCACGGCTTTTCCAACAACCCAGTACACGGTAGGCCCTGGTATATATGCAGGAAGGGTGGTCTGCAGTCTATTCTAAACATTCTGAAAGTCAGTATTACTGTTTCTAGCTGGGGTTACCAACCTGCTTACTCTCGCCCCAAGGGAAACATTCTGGATGGATTTTCTTCTAAAAATGCTTATTTTCCCCTCAGTTTAGCTGGTCAACGCTTCCTGGCAATGTATTTACACTCCCTGGGAAAAGCCATCAGATTAAAAGGTGAGAAGAGATGGAAACAGCAGCAGGCCTTCCACTCAGTGCTGCAAGTTCAGTACCTCTGACAATTCCCTTCCATTTCTCTTGTTTTCTTCCCTAACAGGGTAGTGATCATCTGAAATTCTTTTCATCTGCATTCAGTTCTGAAAATCTTGGAATCTAACCCACTAATACCTGCCTTGATAAGAAAGCAGACGGATTCCAAAACAGGTCAGTTTTTCCTGAAAACAGGAGATTCTAGTCGACCCAGGGCACCTTCATAAGGACATCTCTTGTGCTTTAAGAAAGAGGTAGCCTGAAGTAACCTGATATTGACCCACTAGGTTTTTTCTGTTCTGTCTCCTTGTTCCCACCTTACAAAACCCTGTGTCCTGCTCCTGCGCAGTGGGAGTTCTTATTCTATTTTGTAGAATGGAGACAGTCTTGAATCATGAATCACAAATAAAAGCCAATGTGAACTATAACTAAATACGGTACAATTTTGTGTTTTCACACACACACACACACACACACACACACACACAGAAAAAAAGAAAAGAAAAAAAAAAAAACAACAGA
>NW_006159550.1:6030915-6036911 GCF_000334495.1 Tupaia belangeri chinensis | reverse complement strand
ACCACCACCACACACACAAAAAAAAAAAAAAAAAAAAAAAAAAAAAAAAAAACAGACACCTAGCCGGGTTGATGATGAACACTGGAGAAAAAAATTAGAAAAGACCACCATGCATCTTATCATTCTATTATTACGATATATTTTGCCTCGCCTAGAAAGAATACTAGGCTTATAAATCTACGTGGAGTGCTTGAGCTCTGCTGACAGGTCTGGTGACAGGGCAGATTCTGGGGCCTGGTTATCGAAGGTGCCAACATGACAGGTGAAGTCGAGGCAGACCAGAACCCACTGGACACTCACACACTGAATTTTTCCTGTCTTTCTAATCACATTTAAGCCCTATAGTTTGTACAGTGTCAAGATGGCAAAAGACGACCAGGTTTTGGAGGCAGATGGATCTGGATTTGAATGCAAAGGTGGCGATGGATGTTTTAAACCCACAGGATTGCCAGTTTTTACCAGTTTTACCACATTTTACCAGCTTACAAGAACAGGCCAGAATGGGGCAGGGAAGGTAACTGCAAGTTGTTAAGGGACATAAGGTAGCGGCTAGAACACAGATGGTTCTGGAGAAACAGCAGGTGATCAAATTATAAGCCATTTCAAAAATAAAGATCAGGGCCAGCCCCATGACCTAGTGGTTAAGGGAGCCAGCTCCTATATGGGCAACCTCATGGTTCAAATCCTGGACCTGGTGGCTTAAAAACACATGGGATAAAGGTTGAAAACACACACACACACACACACACACACACACACACGGGGAACATGTGCACGTGCAGCAAAATTCCTGACAAGATGTAAAAATGGAGTAGAAGGGAAGCATCATGACCCTGTCCCATGTCGGGGGCGCGTTCTCCCTCTTCCTCTCTCTGTCTTTCTGCTCTCTCTGGTGAGTGCTTGTGCTCTCTAGAAAATATATAAATAAACATCAAAAGGAATTCGAACTGCAAGAGGAGCGAGGAACTGGAGTCAAGGTCTTCCGTAACAGAATACGTCGATGGTAATGTCACTTATTGAGCAGAGACTACCCCAAATCACAGAGGGCTGCCCAGTCAGTTTGTTGACCAATATCAACTTAATGGCATATGGACCCACTTCAAGGGGCCAGTGGTAAACTCCAGGCTGTTAGTATAAGAGAGCCCCTCTTACCTCTTTCTTGTAGATGGATTCGCTTTACTAGAGGTAACACCTGAAATGCATGGCCATTTCCTCCTTAGTAAGCGGGAAGGCCACGGAATACAGTAGGTACAGATACGGACTGGACTCAGGCCGCCTGTTTTCCCATCTGAATTTCCACCTCTTAGCCTGGTGGCCTTGGAAGAATCACTCTTGGGCCTCAGTTTACTCAGCTGTAAAGTAGGGAAGACCATAGTTCCTGTGTCTTAGACTTCTTACAGTGAGTACTAAAATGAGTACTATACATCAGGCACCCTGGGAACCAGGTGAGAATCGAATAATCCCCACCGTCGCCTGCTGACAGGGGCGCCATCATCATCTCCATCACACAAATACGGAAGTGGAATCCAGCCACCTTCTTGGCTAGGAAGTCCAAAGGCTGTGTCCTGAACCCCTACATTTGGCTTCTTCTGACCTTAACACACCCACTGCTTAGAACAGCGCTGGCACGGAGCACCGCAGCCCACACAGGCCATGACTGTGACGTGGGGCATTCAGGCTTTGTCAGCCAGTGCAGCTCACAAGGCCAAGGACAGCCTTCAGTGTCTCTCCACTGAGACACCTCCCCACCTCGTACTCACGAAACGCTGACTGCAACTCACTGAGCTTGCTTCTGACTCAGGCTGTGTGGACGGGAATCGGTTATGGCCTGAGATTTTCAGGCTCAACAAAGACCCAATTCTCAGTGTCGTGATAGCCTGCAACCTGATACTACCTGTGTGAGGGCCACCTGTGGGAAAGACGCCCCAGCTCCGAACATGATTTCCGTGGGGTAAGGCGGGGTCTCTCTCCCTGTGACCTCTAGTTTCACCTTTTCACTTACTGAGTGGATACACTTTCATGTGAGTTGAATATACTGTCCCACCCCCTAGAGAAAGAACAGAGAGATTCTTTTATAAGCCGATAACAGGATTTTATTTCCACTAACAAGGAATAATCTTAATTGACATCTAGCTCTGTCAGAGTACAGCTTCTGAACAAGTACTCAAAACTGAAATAACCACTTTTTGGTAGCAGGGCCCAGCATTTAATGAGCTTATTATGGCAAAGAACCTAAATAGCTAATCAATTCATTCAGGTACAAGAAAGTTCACTGGGAAGTTACACAGCTTAAAGTGGAAGTTACGAAACTTGACTGAGATTGAAAAAAAAAAAACCTAAGGTTGACATTTCAAACGTCTACTTATGAATTTTCCAGGCAAAAATTAATTCAGCCACACAATTGATGCATAAAATTCTGGGGCCCAAGAGACACAAGTAACTTTCTGAGAAAAGTCTAGGGTCTAGGGACCAGCAGTTGGTGTGATGGCTATGTTGCTGGACTCCCATGTAGTAGACCTTGGTTTGCATCCCGGACCTGGTGGCTTAAACTCACACTGGGTCCATGTACATGTGTGCTCAAGATCCTGAGAGGAGAATGGAGGAGAAGGGATTGTGGCATGGCCATCCCCCCTGGTGTGGGGGGGTGTTCTCGCTTTCTGTCTCTCTGTCTCTCTCTGTCTTCCTGGCGAGTTCACATGCCCTATAGCAAAAGCACCAGCCCCAAAAAAAAAAAACTCCAAAAAAAAAAAAAAAAAAAAAAAAAAAAAGGCCAGGGTCTGCCTGTGGGTACTGGTAGGCACACCCCAGGACAAGGTAAGGTGGCCACTATTCAAAAGTGGGAATAAATTAGGCTCCTCAAGTTTCACAGCCTTCAACCCAATACTCAGCTCATCTGAGTGAGGCCCACATGGCTTTCAGGAACTACAAAGAGTCAAGAGTGATAGCACTTCACATCTATCAGTAAGCTTAACACTGAATTCACTGCCAACTAAAAAGATGGCAACTATTATTTTTAAAAGAGAAATTTCCTAAGTAACCTTAAGGTTTAAGAAAAAAAAATGGCTTTAATAAGTTATGGTAAAACAGTAAGATAGGATAAGCAGACGTTTAAAAATGACATTAGACAATATTCACAACATATTTTCATTGATCCATTGACATCCATTGACATTTAAACATTACGAAATGATTATTTCAGTACACACTCACTACAACGGCCACAGCACCGAACAACTAGAATTCCCACGATTAACAAACAGTGTGGAAGTCTGCACAGGGGTGCAGGGGCGACATGCTGCTCTGCTGTGCTGGGCCCACACGAGAAGGTCCTGGGTTTGCCCCTGGAGCCTCCCTGTGCACCCAGCTGTCTGCATCTGCTCCTGTAATCTGTGGCTGGCAAAAGCTGAGGGCACCACCACCACCCAGCGGGGGGTGCAGTCTCTCTCCCTTTTACTCTCATAGCAGAGATGAATTAACTTTAAAAAAAAAAATACAATTCCATCCTGTTCTTTTCTTTTCTTTTTTTTTAAATTTTGCCAGAGGGCACATGCACTCACCAAAGAAAGACAGAGAGAGTGAGAGAAGGAAAGTAAGAGAGCACCCCCCCGAGCAGTCTCTCCACAGCCCCTTCTCCTCCATCTCTCCCTCCTTTTGAGATTTTGGCCACGCATTCACAGGTGCATGGTGTGGTTTTTCAAACTACCGGATCCAGGACTTGAACCACAGAGTTAGCTATATGGATCCAGCTACGTTAAGCACCACACCACTCTGGCCCCTGGTCAACTCAACAATTCAAATGCCCATCAACTGAGGAATAGATAAACAGACCATGGACTATCACCTAGGCAATGGAAGACTATGCAGCAAGAACCAAAGAAGGAGCCAGCGAGACCCATCGTTGAACAACCCATGTGGACCTGAAGAGGGCTGTGCTGACCCAGGGTTGGCGCGCTTCAGCCTGTGCTCCAGATCTTGCTCTCTGCCTGTTTCTGTAACCAAAGTGCCACTGGAGCAGAGCTACACCCGTTACACACTGCAGAGGACACTTCACCCTGCCGACACGAGTAGGCCTTCCCACAAGGCCAGAGAGTCTACAACCCTAAATGTTTATTACAAATATGTTTGCCAACCCCTATGCTAAATGAAAAGAATCTGGATACAGAAGACTTAAACTGTATAATTCCATCACAGAAAATTCTAGAAAAGGCAACTCTATTGACAAAAAGCATGTCAGTGGTTGGCTTCCAGGGGCAAAGTCTGACAGCACAAGGGCATGAAGGACCTGTCTAGACGAAAATGGTCTGTTGCTCACCTGCAGTGATGGTCACATGACTTCACATAATTATTGTACTTGCAGAATGAAAACTGGTTATTTCATTGATTACTTTAATTGTGCCTCAGTCATGCTAACTGCTATGGCCTCAGTCATGCTAACTGCTATGGCCCCTCCCCCAATGCACCTGTTATTAATTTGCCAGTACATTGAAGGCATTAAGGGGGTGGAAACGTGGAGCCAGGTAGGGGCACGCAGCAGTAAAGCATGATGCTCTCTACAGGGTAGTCCTCCCTGGGAAGGTGGCTGGTTTAAGTCTGAAGACCTCCCAGACACACATGTGCCCATGCGCCCCCTTCCCTCCTCTTTTCTCTCTCTCTCTCTCTGTCTCTCTTTGTCTCTCTCTCCTTCTTCCTTCCTCCCTCACTCCACCCACCCCACCCCATCCCATTTCAGTTGCTCCAGGCCCTCCCTGGGTTGCTCGAACCTGGCAGGCTCCCACCGTGAAATTCTCTGTCATCACTATTTTTTCCTCTCTGCCCCTGGCTACTTGAAACCACTCTAAAACACACCTACTCCTCCTTTCACTTCTCTTTCACTTCTTACTAGAAGGGGAGAAAATACCCTTTAAAAAAATCTCAAGAAAGGTTATGTGCTTGCCTTTGAGTCAGAAGACAAGACGGAAAGTCACGAATATAAGTTCTCAGAATTCACAGGACTACAGGATCTAGCCACTGGCAGAGTTGAAAGAGGAGGGAGAAGCCTCCAGGGCCTGGGAATCAGGGAGAAGAGAAAGCAGAGTGACTAGGAGACCAAAGAAGCCAGAGGAAATTTCTGTGGAAAATGATAACAGAAGGATTCGAACCCCATGGCCATCACCACCCCCCACCCCTGCTTCAGTGTGACTGAGGCCCCTCCCTCAGGAGCCTCTCAATCAGTTCAGTTCTAACTGAGGCCCTTCCCTGGGCCACAGGCCTCTCCTACATAAAAAATAAATAAATAAATAAAACCCTTGCGTACCCCATCTCTGGACACAGCAGAGGCGAGGACCGATACTCTCCCCGCATGCCAAGCAGCAACCCTCAGCAAGTGCTGTCTAAGGAGTTTTCCTCTGTGACTTTAATACGAAACAAGACTCCCAAGACACTCAGGAACGGAACCGTCATCTGACTGTCTAATATGGATTCTGCCGAATACAGTAATCATGTCTATGAGTAAAAGCGTCTCCAGTCTCAGACGCGGCTTTAGCAAACTAGAATGTTAAGGCACACTCATTTTTAACTTAAGAAGCTCCTGAACGGTTTTATCCACACTTGACCATTTTTGCTTTCGTAAAGGGTAACTCAACTAGAAAAGAGAACCGCTTTTCCTGCTTGCTTATAAACCCCTAATGTATAGGAAAAATAGCTCATACATTCTATGAGGCATGTTTTAATTCTAGTTTAATGTTTTCTCAAAATAACTTTTAAAAGTAAGATAAGGGAACCAGCAGTTAGCGTAATGGCTATGTCGCTGGATTCCCACGTAGTCGACCGCAGTTCGTGTCCCGGACCCGGTGGCTTAAAAAACTCACGCCGGGCCCATGTGCGTGCGTGCCCAAGATCCCGAGAGGAGAATGGAGGAGAGGGGATTGCAGCGTGGCCAACCCCCCTGGGGGGTGATTTCTCGCTTTCTGTCTCTAGGTCTCTCTCTGTCTGTCTGGCGAGCGCACACGCCCTACAGT
>NW_006159550.1:6029778-6030251 GCF_000334495.1 Tupaia belangeri chinensis | reverse complement strand
AAACAAAAAAAAAAAAAAAAAAAAAAAAAAAAAAAAAAAAAACTAAGATAAGAAAAAATACAAGTGAAACCAAATTTCCTCCCACTTGCCGTCTACAAACTCGGCATGCTGCCCGGAGGAGGGGAGCCAGCTAGCACACTCTGGACACAGCCTGATCCTCAGATGGCACTTGATGTTTTTCCATCACTGCTAGAAAAATAGCACAAACAGTGAATCTGACTGAAACGGGTCAAAAGCACTTTCTTAACAAAGCTCAGGATGTTTTTCTGAACTCCGCCTCGCAAGGCCTTTAGAACCTGTGAAAGACCACCTGTGATGGTGCCCGGGAGAGCTTTGTACGGGTAGCTCTGAGTGACTGTCCTGCCTTGAAAGGTCAGAGGTGCAGGTGGCACTGTCGGCTTCTGTCAGACAGGCAGCTCCACCCCCAAGGCTGACATCAGAGGCTACAGGCGAGGGAGAGAAACAGCATTCCT
>NW_006159550.1:6023196-6029738 GCF_000334495.1 Tupaia belangeri chinensis | reverse complement strand
AGAACTTCCAATGGCAGGCCCCGCGTCCACTTGGTGTTCCAAAGTCTACGACGTGGTCCTAAAGCCCGTGATAATCAAAGGTGTGAGGCTTCACAGGGCGATGGTCTTTCAAAACGACACCTGAAAACAAAAGGCTGTTCTGGTGAGCCCTGATCAGTCGCCAGCCGATGCAGGGGATGATGCGGGAGTGTGGCTGGGACCAGACTGAAGCTGGCAGCTCCAGGGCCAGACAGGAGCGACGCCGGCCCCAGACCCCCCGCGGGGGGTGGCCTCTCCTGCGGCCACAGGACAGAAAGGGCAGTGGGACCCGTGCTGAGCAGTGGCCTCTGAGGAAGCTGTCCGCGTTAGGAAAAGCAGAGGCCGACTCCCCCAGAGCCCCCAGAGCACCAGTCCCCACACACCAGCCCCTCGTCTCGGCCATTCTGTCTTAGGACCACAACTTCGATCTCAGCAAGCATGAAAGTTCAAACCCCACGTGAGCACACAGGCAAAAGCGTGGCTTCTGGGGTCAAGTGCAGCGCGGAAGAGCTAACCAGCGAGCTCACCAGTGCAGGCGATCTGGGAAGTCCTCTTTTCGGTCTTAATGACGCAACTCCTCACGATGGTTTCCTACGCAGGCAGAGGCGCCCCTCTCCCTCCTGCGCCGCCATGTCAGCGTGCACTGACCTGAGCTTCCCAAGTGCACAGACGGGAGTCGGTGACAATTCACGGTGTAGCCTGCAGACGCCAGCTTGGTAAGCAAACGCCGAGCAGATCCAGCTCCAGGCCAAGATCACACTTCCACCCACCACTTCCAGGGACCCCTCCCCGACAAGGTTCCCCGGATCACTCAAATGACCTAAAGCTGTCAAAGGGACTAGAAGATGAGAAGGGCAATTTAGAAAGAGTATCTTCACGTCTGTGGTACTCGTCCACCAGACAAAGGAGCCGGGGCTGTGTCATCCCTTACGTGGTCTGGACGGAACGCCCACCTCATGTTTTCTTCGCGGGTGAATTATGTTGGGGACGATTACCATGAACACGATGAGTCGGAACTGGTTTATGTCCGACTTCAGCCTTAACGGTTCCTCGTGTTAGACAGACACAGACACATCATTTCGCCACTCGCCCAGCCTCTGGGAGGAAGGTGGGCAAACGCTCTTCACAAACCTCACGTTACAAGCAGGGGCCGCGGCACAGGAGCCTCACTGCACCTGCTGAGCTGCGGCACCTGCTGAGCTGCGGCGCCAGGACGGCCTCTCAAGGAGACGACACGTGGAAGCCCACCCGCATCATCTGGACTCAGCAAAGCTTATGTCTCTGTCTGAAGGGAGGGAGGCAGACCCAGAGGTTCCTGCCCCCCGTGCTACTGAGCCTCTACTGTGGAGGCCAGTCCGGCCAGGAAGACGGAGAAGATCGTTCCCCCCAGTCTCCTCCAGCCACGCCAACCCTCAGCAAGATGCCAAAGGCCAGGCTGAGGTAGTGAGAGCAGTACCCGAGCTCCCTCCAGAGAGAAAAAGGATGATTTGTTTCACAAACAGTAACCTGGATCTTCCCTTCCGTCACCAAATTTGGAGAATCTGAGACAAGAGGGGACTATGCCTCATTGCTGTTCTCAGGGAGTTGACATTTTTATTTCCAGAAATCACAGTAACCCAAAGAGATCATTGAGAAGATAAAAGAACAAAACCATTCCACACAGGACAAAAACCACTTTAGGCTTACGTAGTTTGGGGTTTGTTTGTTTGAGAGGTTTTTGCTATAGGGCGCATGTGCTCGCCAGAAAGAGACAGAGAGACAGAGAGACAGAAAGCGAGAAATCACCCCCCAGGGGGGATGACCACGCTGCAATTCTTTCTCCTCCATTCTCCTCTCAGGATCTTGGGCATGCATGCACATGTGCCCGGTGTGAGTTTAAGCCACCGGGTCCAGGACTTGAACAGCAGTTGACTACATGGGAGTCCAGCGACATAGCCATTTATGCTAACTGCTGTTCCCAGGCTTACATGGTTTCTATACATCAATAAGAATGTGAGGACGAAGTTTCTCTGAGGAGCTTGCTGGCCCCTGCCACTTTCTCTGTCCCCAACTGCGCTCCTCCTTCCTCTGTCTCTGGTGGCCACACATGACTTCGATCTCCTCGGACGCGCCATGCTTCCCGCCTGCCGTCCTGCAACGCCCACAGCTGACTCGCTCTCCTCGTATTCGTAGGTGGCTCTAGGGCCACCTCCTCACAGCAGCCTTGCCTGAGTAAGCTAACACTGGGGAACGATGGCACACACAGGACCAGGCGGAGACGCAGCAGGGATGCTGCGCTCCAGAGCTGGACCCACATGGTTCAAATCCCGAAGCCTCCCTACACACGCTGGGCATGTGCATCCACCGAGGCTGGGGACGAAGCCCAACCTGATGACCATTGGGGGTGCCTATTCCTCTCCTTTTTACTTCCTGTCTCTCTCTTTTGTTTTCTCTCTCAGAAAAAAATAAACTCAAAACAAAAAGAAAGAACCTGGCCCACAGACCCCAGCACACGCACATTCCCAGTCCTCTGCTCCCTCTCCCACTCCCTCTCCATCACTCACCACGTCACACCATGCACCACATTACACACTGTCCTGCAGGAGATTATCCTGACTACGCTCAAGAGTGGAAAGCATAGGACGGCAGGGGTGCTGTCTTCTAGCCACGTGGCATATTCTCCATTATTATTTGGTTAATTAATGAGTGAATTAAGAAATAAGCTAATCGGGACCAGCAGTTAGCGTAATGGCTATGTCTCTGGGCTCCCGCGTAGTTGACCACGGTTCGAGTCCCAGACCTGGTGACTTAAACTCATGCTGGGCATGTGTGCGTGTGTGCTCAAGATCCCGAGAGGAGAATGGATGAGAAGGGATGGCGGTGTGCCCATCCCCCCTGGGGGGTGATTTCTCGCTTTCTATCTCTCTGTCTCTGTCTTTCTGGCAAGCACACGTGCCCTGTAGGAGAAACCTCTCCAAAAAAAAATTAATAATAATAATAAGCTAATCAAATTTGGGGGAGAGCCACTTATAAAGAAATTCCCACTTATGAGGAAATTCCTCAGGAGTCCAGCAAAAACTAACAAGCAACATATTGGACTCAGTAAGTGTGTGATGTAGAGAGCCTGGGGAAGACCACAAAAGTGGTTACTTGAGCACAGTGAAAAGTAAGTATCACCAGTATGATAGGAAATACTGTTGGACGTCTGACCTAGTTGTGGTCACACTTGTGAAATCAGAATGCTCTAAGCCTCTGCATTCAACAAACAAACCAAAAGAGAAAAGACAAGAAAAACTGAAAATAACCCAAATGTGGTAGTTAATATAAAATTATTTTATAGCATCTAAATGAAGTAAAAATATAGGAAGCATATGCTATCTCCCTTTATCTTTTTCTCTTTATTAACATGCACTGCAGACATAAAATCAGTCATGGGTAACAAATTTAACATCCTATGCCTCAACCAAACAAGACATTAGTATCATCAACACACCAGTCAATCGTAATATTTTAACAGCATCTTCACAAAGTGGTTAAGTTAGGAATAGAAGGGAACTTCCTTCTTAAAGGATGTCTCCAAAAAGCCTACAGCAGTCATCATGTTCACTTGTGAACTATCAAGCTTTTCTTTTAAAATAAAAAACAAGATAAGGAAATTTTCAAAAATCATTATCCCTATTAAATATTTTACTGTTGACCTCAGACTATGTAATAAGACAAGAAAAATACATAAACTTTACCAAGACTGAAGGGAGAAAAAGCAAAATTGTCATTATTCAGGTGATAAGATTCTCTACTAGAAATCTTATATGTTTTAATAAGACAATTTAGCAAGATTTCTGGCTATAAATCAATATATAAAAGTGATCTTCATTTGTATATACCAGCAACAGAGCATCAGAAAAATCAATATCTTAAATATATAATCTATAATAATAATAAAATACCTAGGAATATATGAAACAAAACTACAAAACCTTTCTGAATAAAATAATAAATGTATTGAAAAATACTAAGAAACACAAACTTAAACAGCAGAACAAAGTTTATGAATGAAAGGACCCCATATTGTAAAGATGCCAAAAAGGACTGCTGTAAGCATGGAGTCTAGAGAAGGACTTCAGCCCGTGGGAAGCTTGAAGCGTGCTAAAGGTAACACTGCAGACCAGTGGGGTCAAGAGGGAGGTGGGGTGAACTGTTTAATAAATAATAGGGGTACAACAGGGCGGAGGACATGAAAAGCATCTCTTACCTTACAATCCACATTAAATGAAACAATCCCAGAGATTAAGTATTTTAATGAACAAAAAGGGGTGTGTGCTGGCGGGTGTGAATCTTACAAAATCTTTGGGTTCGAGAATATCTTAATTACCACAGGAAGGAATTCTGGGGCCAGTCAGGTGGCGTGTTGATTAAGGTAGCCAGATCTCACATGGCCAACTGTGTGATTTGAGTCCAGAGCCGGTGGCTTGAGAAACACACCATGTGCATGTGCATCCCCTGCCAGCCCCTGCGGGGGAGTGATTTCTCACTTTCTCTCTCTCCCTCCTCTTCTCTGTTTCTTGGTGAGCAACCATTCCCTACAACAAATTAAAAAAAAAAAAAAAAAAAAGAATTTTTATGCAAGCTATAGACAGTGAAAAACATTTTAAAAAAAGAGAGAGAGAGACTAACCAGTTCATCTGCAATGTAATTAGGAGCTCTTAAGGCCAGCCCCATGGCCTAGTAGTGAGAGAGCCCAGTCTCACAAGGCCAATCACACAATTTGAACCCAGCCCCAGCAGCTTAAAAACCACTGCAGAGCAGTGGGAGCCAACTCACACCAGGCATGGGTGCGTGCATGCCTACAATCCTGACACTTGGGAGAAATTGAGGAGAAAAGATTGCGGTATGGATATGCCCCAGTTGGGAGGAGATTTCTCCTTCTCCCTCTGTCTCTCTCTGGCAAGCACATGTGCCCCTGGCAAATAATAAAATTAAATAAATAAAAAATAAAACTTCTATTTTTCAAAAGGAACCATTTAAAAATGTTAAAAATATTTGTAAGAAAATATTTGTAATGTGTGTAATGAACAAAAACTTACTGGACAGCACATACAAAGAACGCCAGTGAATCAATAAAAAGGACACCGACCTAAGAGGTGTATTCCAGCATTTCATGAGATGCTTAAACTCAATACACTTAAGGGAGGATGTTCAATCACATCAGTAATCATGGAAATGCAAGAAACCCCACGGCGATGCCATTTTTCTACCCAAGCTATTAGCAAATGTCCATAATCTGAACATCCTAACTGCTGACGAGTATGTGGAACAACAGGCAAGTTCACGCTTGCCTAGTGAGGGTTGAACTGGCACAGCTCAGTAACCAAGCGGCTCTGCCTAGTGAAACGAGGTCTGAACAGCCCCCAACACAACTTCTGTCCTGGGCACGTCTCCTAAGGAAGTCTCACTCACCTACACCAGCGGAGATGGGCAAAAGCTCCCAGCATCCTCCTAACAGCAAGAGACTGGAAATAATTCAAATAAATACCTATCTTGAGAAAAATTAACTGAGACATACTCATAAATTCACTATGAAGCAGGAAAATGAACTACAGCCATGCGCATCCATGTAGGTGAAGCTCGGAAACATTGTTAATTTGAGCAAGTCACTGAAAAATTCAGACAGAGTAACTTCAATTTTATAACGTGGCCTATGCATTTTGTATATTTATGTAACCCTAAAGAGAAACAAAGAAGGGACTAATAAAACAGTGCAATCTTTATCAGTGTAAGGAAGGCGAATGGGATCCAGTTTCAAGGTGCTTGGGGGCCAGATGGTGGTATGGGGCAGATGGGATGCTCTGAGAGGCTGAACCACAGGACGATCCGTGCTTGTGTCTGGAACCCCTGTGGTCCACCAGACATACACGTGCCCATGACCCAGGGCTGGCTGAAGCTGGAGGCGGAGCTCAGCTTCAAGACCTGGCTGGGGCTTGAGGAGGTGTTTCTCTGTTTCACTCTGTCTCTGGCTCAGAAAGACATAAATGAGTACTCTTTTTTTTGTTTTGTTTTCAATAAAGGTACTCAGGCTGAGAAGTGAGGACATGCCCAGGAAATGAGTATTCATTTCCTTAATTGTCACTGAACATCTTACATACGTTTTAAATCCTCATTTCCTACATACCTAAATTTTTTAAAATAACAATTTAAAGTTCCACAGTAATTTATTATAAAAAGTTTAGTTCTGGCTTTCAATCACCTGGAAAATTTACCAACTTAAGCAACATAACAAAAGAATAGGGGGATTCTGCACTAATCAATATGAAAGAACCTTTAAACTTGCTTGTGTAGATTTAAATTAGCTATGTCTTATGTTGAATAATAATTTTTAAAAACCAGCAATGCAGAGGAATCTGTGATCTGATAATAAATGAATCGTTTCTTTCCTAAAAATACACGTTTTCTACTGATTTGGATGGAGTTTGACAACTCAGACTGATCAGCACAGGGAGACTGCAGATGCCCTCATGCCCCTCCCCAGTGCAGTCTTTCTTACTCTT
>NW_006159550.1:6021125-6023180 GCF_000334495.1 Tupaia belangeri chinensis | reverse complement strand
CTGAAATCCCCTGCCCACTCACCCCCTGCTTTTCCTCATTGCTCCTCTGACAAGCTGCTGAGAGCCCCTGATTTGGGGCCTTGCCATCGTTCAGTGGCTCTAGAAAGCTGCTGGGTTGGAGAGAAGGATCTGCTCAGACAGACTTTCGAAAGCTGAGAGGTAGGCTCAGAAATGATTCCTCTCGATTCTGTTGCTAAAACGAATGAAAAGAACCGTCCAAGGTAAAATCCTGAAATGCTTAAATGACTGCAAATAACTGCTTGTAATTACCATTTCCACCGTCTTGACCTTTCGCGGTGAGAGTGTGATGAACACAGGCTCTGCTCAGTACAGGTTTTAAAAAAAAGAAACGCATGATTATCTTCCAGTTCTGAAAGTCTCTAATTTATTACAAAGTATCTAGTCCTGCCCCCACATTTTAGAAATAAGAAAGCTCAACAGCAAAGTTAATGACAGATACCAAATAAACTGAGAGTGGGGTCCATAACCTCCGAGGTCAGAGGGCCTGACCCCCATCACTCACTAGCCAGGTGACTGGGCAAGTCTTCTAACCCATCTATACATGGGAATGGCACCACTACCCAACAGGGCTGCTGCAAGGGTTAAATAACCCCGTGTTTCAGTGTGTTCCCAGCACACAGTAAGCGCTCAATAAACAATGATGGTTTCTATTTCCTAAGGTCACAGAGCCAAGCAGATCCAAAACAAAATTGTCCACAGATTTCTCTTTTAATTTGCCCCCAACCTCCATATCCTATTTTAAAAATCAACAGCAATTTTATAATGTGTACATTTTATAACTTTGAATTATACTCATAAACTTCCCCCTTTCTCCTCCAGGCTAACAGAAACATATGCACATATATTTCAAACTAATAAAATACAATAATTGCATAACAACCATCACTACTTTCTGCCAATCCCTTGTCTAGTTCACATATTTAGTGGGAATTTTCCACTGGTTCTAGATAAATCCCTCACTCGTTAGGGGATCTGGCAGTTGGCAATTGCCTCAGTTCTCTGTTTTCATAATTATCTCTTTGTCCAGACTGGCATGGAGCAGAAGGGAGCGATTACTGTAAGACAGCACCTCTCTCCATCAGACAGGCTCCCAGTGATAGCAAACCAAGCGACACCACCCCTGTACCGAGGCTTGCAAAGGAGAGGTGTAGACCCCGGTGCAGGAGCAGCAATGGCTCGTGGGCTGCGGCTCCTATAGGGACACATCACCCAGGGTAAGTGAACGGTTCCGCCTTCCAGGGCAGAGCCCACAGCACGGCGGGCCACGACCAGGTGTCGCGCTGAACACGGTGCGCTAGCCCGTTCTGGGAAAGGCACACTTACTGACCCGAGGGCCCAAAGCTAATCATTTGGCTAATCCTATGTAGAAAAGTGGCATTTCAACAAATGTAGCCGTCTGTGCTAAATCCCTCTGCGGCGCACTTGGCTTTGCTCTTCCAGGAGGAGAAGTCCGAGGCTGTCCGTTCATGATGCTACTTTAATTTAAGCAGAGCTTTTCTCTCAAATGACTCGGCACATTATTATAAATGCTTAATGGCTGTGCAAACAAGTTTTACTCACTATAAGCCAACACAACTGGTGGAAACTCAAAATGTAAATCACAGAATCAATCTGTAACCCCAACTCAATCTATAACCCCGCTGCCTCAAGACGGCCCAGTCTGAGATAAAAAAGACTTAGATACAAGGCACCAGCAAAGCCAGAGCACCCGGTTCATGAGAACATAAAACATCACTTACTACTTGGTATTTCTAAAACACACTGAGGTCATCCCCATAGGGGAAATGTGCACTCTCTTGGACTTCCTTCCGTGTATTTATCATTATTTTTCATTTTAATTATATATGGGGTGTGGGCACCATGCACGAAGTTCCCAACGAGCTAATCTGGACATGGGCCAGCATCGGTCTGCTCTTCCCAGGAGCTCTGGTTCACTATCCCTGAGAACCCCACGACAGGAGCGCAGTGACCTGTCAGGCCGGCCGCTGGCCGCAGAGCAGCAGTTGGCCAGTCAGTCCCGACTGCACCCAGCAG
>NW_006159550.1:5982663-6021079 GCF_000334495.1 Tupaia belangeri chinensis | reverse complement strand
TACGGACTCACCCCCCAGGGTAAGTGAACGGTGCCGCCTTCCAGGGCAGAGCCCACAGCACGGCGGGCCACGACCAGGTGTCGCGCTGAACACGGTGCGCTAGCCCGTTCTGGGAAAGGCACACTTACTGACCCGAGGGCCCAAAGCTAATCATTTGGCTAATCCTATGTAGAAAAGTGGCATTTCAACAAATGTAGCCGTCTGTGCTAAATCCCTCTGCGGCGCACTTGGCTTTGCTCTTCCAGGAGGAGAAGTCCGAGGCTGTCCGTTCATGATGCTACTTTAATTTAAGCAGAGCTTTTCTCTCAAATGACTCGGCACATTATTATAAATGCTTAATGGCTGTGCAAACAAGTTTTACTCACTATAAGCCAACACAACTGGTGGAAACTCAAAATGTAAATCACAGAATCAATCTGTAACCCCAACTCAATCTATAACCCCGCTGCCTCAAGACGGCCCAGTCTGAGATAAAAAAGACTTAGATACAAGGCACCAGCAAAGCCAGAGCACCCGGTTCATGAGAACATAAAACATCACTTACTACTTGGTATTTCTAAAACACACTGAGGTCATCCCCATAGGGGAAATGTGCACTCTCTTGGACTTCCTTCCGTGTATTTATCATTATTTTTCATTTTAATTATATATGGGGTGTGGGCACCATGCACGAAGTTCCCAACGAGCTAATCTGGACATGGGCCAGCATCGGTCTGCTCTTCCCAGGAGCTCTGGTTCACTATCCCTGAGAACCCCACGACAGGAGCGCAGTGACCTGTCAGGCCGGCCGCTGGCCGCAGAGCAGCAGTTGGCCAGTCAGTCCCGACTGACCCGAGCAGCCCCAGGGAAGCAGAACGGGCAGGCGCTGCTGAAGTTTGCTGGTGTCCCGCACACTGGCCTCTCACAGCTCTGGCTTCCAGCTCCCATTTCCCGGCACGGTCCAGGAATTCGTGAACACACTGTGGGAGCGAAAAGCTCAGTACACTGTACCCAAGGCATGGCTGCTACTCGCCAGACTAAAAGAACATCAGTTGTTTTTCAAGATGATGACTACACTGTGGGGGCCCGGAACAGAACTCCCCAAAGCATGGCACTTCGTAATCCTGACACTTTGAACTGAAGGAGGGGGAGACCTTGAAAGCGCAGTCTCTGATGTCTCCCCGCCCTCCTGCCCGCTGCCCCAGAGTGAGTCATGGAAACCAGAACGCTCTTGCCCAAGGAAGGTCACAGAAACTAGAACCCTTCTCCCCCAAAGCCAGCCAGGAAACCCAGGAAGGTCACTCTCTGCCTCCCCCTTCTCCCTTGAAGACCCTCGCTTCAGAGGCATGCTGGTCCCAATACAGGAAGGAAGGGAGGGAGGGAGGAAGGAAGGCCGCTGCCCCAGAGTGAGTCATGGAAACCAGAACGCTCTTGCCCAAGGAAGGTCACAGAAACTAGAACCCTTCTCCCCCAAAGCCAGCCAGGAAACCCAGGAAGGTCACTCTCTGCCTCCCCCTTCTCCCTTGAAGACCCTCGCTTCAGAGGCATGCTGGTCCCAATACAGGAAGGAAGGGAGGGAGGGAGGAAGGAAGGGAGGGAGGGGGGCCAGAAGAACCCAGACAGACAGGCCCTGCTGGGTCTCCCCACTCAATCCACTAGACCATCCCCTTCTGCCCAAGCCCACTGCGATATGGCTGGCTGTTCTTCATTAATCTCAACATAAAAAATACAATTTTTCCTGGGTCTTTGGGTCTTTATTTTTGAGCCTTTTACTGTGTCCCTAAAAACTCTGCTTTTCTCCTGTTAAATGGTCTTTTGTTATAAGAGTGTTAACTAATGGGACCACCAGATGGCTTAATGGCTATGTCGCTAGACTCCCACATAGTTGACTGCAGTTTGAGTCCCTGACCAGGTGGCTTAATACTCACGCCGGGTGCATGTGCATGTGTGCCCAAGATCCCAAGAGGAGAATGGAGGAGAAGGGATTGCGGTGTGGTCATTCTCCTGGGTGGGGGGTGGGGGAGTGTGATTTCTCGCTTTCTGTCTCTTTGTCTCTCTGGTGAACACATGTGCCCTACAGTAAAAATCTTTTTTTAAAAAAAAAAAAAAAAGAGAGAGAGGGAGTTGCATCACCGTCACAGTGAGTAAAGGAATCACACCTTCGCACCCTGTAGGACCTAGTCTTTGTTTGCTTTTATTTCTATCTCCCTAATTCCGATCATATTTCCTCTCCTCGAAAGCAAAGCAATGCTCAAATAATCACACTTTAATGGTTCCCCTGTTAAAAACTTGGTAACTGGAGAAAAAAAGTAAAAAAGGAAAACCTTCCTGTTTAGATGACCTGGTAGGCGAATGTTCTTAAACAAAAGGCACTGACTACACACCCGAAAGGGAAGGACTGAACCTGCTCATCAGATTTAGGATTAGACCTCTGCCACAGGCTTGGCTTGGTATCCACTGTTCTGTTTTGCTTTTTAAACATTTTTATTTATTCAAAATCAAAAACTTATTAAGAGGTCTGTGAACCTGTAACTCACAGCAGCCCTTCATTACCCATTAGCTTAAACTCCCTGAACCACAGGGTGATCGGCCATGCAAGTTCCAAGACAAGAAACGTCCAGAATATTTGGAAAAGTGAAGCCGCTTGACGCAGGTCTTCTGGTTCAGAATGCGTCAGCACAGTGGCCTCACGGGTATGCAGATGGTCTACAAGCAGGGCTGACCAGGAGAGGGGCGGGAAGGCGAAGGTGACATCACCGTCGAGACCCACGATGGCTTACCCCTCCAAGGCCCCTCAGTAGGCAGGAAGTCACGGGGCAGAAGGTGGCTACAACTGAGATGTCTCCCTCCGACATCCCGAAGCAGATCTGCATCCTGCACCAGGAAAACTGCAAAGATTGGTGAAGAGGAGCAAAACTGAGGAGAGAGGTGTTCAGCGACTTTCCGACTAATGTCTGCAAAGGAATGTTCAGAAAACTGAAAAGAAAAATGAAGGAGGAGGGACCCATTTTGGACTTCAATAAACTAAAATCCACAGAAAGAGGAAGAAATGGGACAAAGATCATTTTTAAGATTCCTGTTCCCAGGCAAAAAAGTGGAGGAAAGTAATATTATGAATGATCTTCTTTGTGAATACACTGGTATCTTACTTGCTAAATTCCTGATTCTACTCCTCACGGTCCTTTCTCCTTCAGCGTTTCTCCTTTCAGAAAAGGTGGCCTCAGGCCAGCAGGTGGCGTGGTGGTTAAGGCACTGGACTCCCACAGGGCCGACCACAGTGTGGGTCTAGATCCAGTGACTTGAAAATCTCACCAGATTCGTGTGCATGTGTGCCCAAAATCCAAGGAGGAAAATGGCGAAGAAAGGCACTGTGGTATGACCATGCCCCCGGGGAGTGACTTCTCACTTTTCCTCTCACTATCTCTCTGTCTCTCTCCAATGAGCACAAATGCCCTATGGCCAAAAACGAAAAACTAAAAAGAGAAAAAAGAAAATGCTACCTCTATTTAAACATTCTGAGACTTATTCCTGATAGCTTTTAATTTCATTCATAGTCATTGTTAATACCAACAGATCCAACTTCCTAAGTACCTTTTTCAAACCTGCCTTCTCCTTTCTGCTCCGTTGCCACCATAACTCCTGCTAGAACGTGTGCAGGAGCCTCCCAACTGGGCTCTTGCATTCAGGTGCTCCTCCCCCACTCCCAATTCCATTCACTACAGAGAACTTTAAAAATATCCCTTCCCTGCTTGAAATCCCTCAGTGGAGTCACATGGTACTAGAGTTCTTGCCTGGACCTCATTGCATCCCAGTCTCCCTGTTCATTGCTTTTTAGCCACTACGATCTTCCTTGACAGGTTCAGGCTCTGGCCTTCCTTCACCTGAAAACCTCATCTCCTGGACAGACAGAGTCACCTTCTAATGTTGGCCCAAATGTCATCTTTTCAAAGAGGTCTTCCTGGTCTCAGCCCCAGCTCAATTACATACTCCGAGCCTCAGCAGCCTTGCCCTGCCTTCAGAGAACTGGCGAACACGTGTAAGGACCTCTTTATGTGTGTTCATTCATTTTGTGTCCTCCTTTTCCAATAGGCCATAAAGCCCACGAAGGCAAGGGACATGTCGGTTTTATTTATCATTGACACACACGGCCTTGGTGGCTCTCGAAAGGAAGTGTTTTAGTCTCCACGTGACCTGTGACAGGGTGACCACGTGACCCTGTGCAGACCTGCTGCCGCAGCGTAGCAGTTGATGGTATTTCACGTTGACGCTGTGGGGCTGTGTGATCAGCGACGTGGTCAACCTACCTATAAGGAAGCTGGAATTCAGCGAGACTGAAACAATCTAGTCTCACTGGTCCAGGGTTATATTCTCTGGTCATCGCAGACACCGCATTGGCCACTATGGAAAAGACACAGGTCCCTCTGACAGTGAATCCCAACATGTCTGTCAGCTGCACAATACGTAATCTCATATGTGTGTCCATGTAAAGACACCTCATTTAATATGTACTGTTGATTTGTTAACACTGAATTCGCAGCCAGCAGTACCGTAGGTCATGCCTGGATGAAGCTTATCCCCTCCCACATACACACATGCGCACACACACACACACACACACACACACACACACACACACACACACACACACACACACACACACACACACACACACACACACACACACACACACACACACACACACACACACACACACACACACACACACACACACACATGCGCGTTTCCTCTGAAAGGCACATCAATCCACCACAGCCTTCTCGCACTGAGGAGCCTCAGACAGCACTTCGGCACTCTGCTTGGGGCCCCCTAAACAGAGTGATCACCCAGCAGAGGCCCAGAATGTGGAAACTGCTATTAAATAACCAGAGAAAGGACCCGAGTCTCTTGGACAAGAGCTGAGACCAGGAGAGCACCGCTTTGTCCGACGTCAGCTGGAAACAAGCCCGTCGGCCCGCTCAGACTTGCCCGCTCTGCCCATCTGCACACAACCGCCAGAGTGCCGTAGGCATTGCTGGGAGTTACGAAAAAACTGGCAGGGAAGCTAGCACTTTCTGAAATACAGAACCCACGATGAGCACGGGCAGCTCGGCTAGGGCTACACAGCTGGGCAGTGAGGACGGAGCCCAGAGGATGCCCGCTGTGCATCCGTGACACAGAGGATGCCTGTGTGCATCCGTTACACACGTTCTAGAGCCGCCCTCCCTAAAGCAGGGCACGTGACGCTAGTTAGGTCGGTTGTAATGATTAACAGCCTCGAGGTGACCAGTTTACCCAAGGTCTAGGACAAAGTGCAAAGTTCAAGAAGCATGAGTGGCTGTGAGTCTGTACAAAGCAGTCCACGACTGCTAGCCATACGCCTCAGATTCCAGTCACAAGGACCAGCCGCTGGCTCCTGCCCCTCCCGTGACAACTCGCAAGTTGGTCCCTAGGTACTTACAATAACGGCCGGTAGTTTCCTGACGGATGCAAGCCTGGAGGCGAGCACAAACGCAGTCGAAAGGAAGCGGACATACTTTAAGAGTCACACCTCGAGCCATGCACAAGGCAGCATCAGTCCGTCTGTCCCTAGATCAAGAGGGCTCTAGGATCCGTGCCTCTCCCTCGTCTCCGGGGAGGGAGGGAATCTTCACCAACACTTCGCAGTTGACAGCTCTTACCATGAAGGAAATCCCCTCTCTGGTGAATTTCTCTGCTCAGTCCATTTGTATTTCCTCTTTTAAGACACATTGAATAACAAGGACTGGGACCCCTCCCTGCGAGCTTATGAACAGGATGAGTAAAGTCATTATATTAGCTTTCGGTAAGAGTTCGTAGACCTATATATCAGAAAAATACTTCCTAAGAGTCCGCTGTATTCTAAGAAGCTCTTTTCGCATGCCTAGACTTGCAATGCTCTATGGGTAAAAGATAGGTAAGAGATCATGCCTGAAATAATTCCATCTACTTGAAATGAATCCAAGGCTGTCTCAGAGACACATGCCTTATGTTTAAAGAAGAAAAGTTTCCTTCTTGCTACCTAGAAGCCACTAGTTGAGAGAGGGCTCTGAAACTTCAGAGAAAATAATTTTGGAGAAAGTGTTCTCTCCTAAATTCAATTTAGAATTGATAATACGAAATAAATTCAAAATTGCCCAAAGTTTTCAAGCTGAGAGCAAATATACCTTCCCCAGATTTCCCAAACAGTAATATGTAATCACGGTCGTCTTATCTCTTTTCTTATACGATTATATTTTTCCCTGAACTATGAAGGAGTTCGGAGTATGCCACTTCAAAATATGCCACTCTGGCGTAAGGATCATTTTGAGCCGAAGGCAAATTTCTAACAAGTACACAGAACATGCTTTCAGCCCTCCCACTACAAGCCCAAAAGCAGAGCAGTTTCCCCTAAAGTGTCCACTGCCTTCCGATGCCAGAAGGGACTAAATCCTTATCACCTGAGACCCGATGGCACAGCGATGGGTCTGTACAAACCAACCTTATTAAGTCAACCCTTATCTTCCATTAATATCCTCCATGTGTTACCTAGCCCCAGTCCCCAGCTCCTGGGAGCCTGCAACCCTCTTCCTCTGTCACATGTATAGTTCTGTTACAATGCTCGATGCTCGTAAACCGAGGTGAGCTCTAACCCTCCTGGAGAGACAGCCATCCTGAGTAGAATTCCCCCCATTAGGCTGCCCGCGCTAATAAACTCCTGCTACTTTTCTCTTGTTTATCTGACTTTTGTCGGTCTATTTCAGAGCACCAGAGAACTCAGAAGGACAGAGGGGAATGAAGTCCTTTTCCCTCCCGCACAGTTGTAAACCAGTAAGTCCTGAGGCCCCTTCCCCCTTCGATGTGTACTTGTAAAGAGCAAGGACATCCTCTTACACAGTCGCAGCGCGATGATCAGAACCAGGAGATCAGAACTGATATGCGCATCATATACTCTCCAGGCCCTATTCAGAGCTCTCTAATTGTCCCTACGATGTTTCCTATATCCGAAAGAAGTGAGTGTTTCTCTGCTGCAGGTGCCAGTCCAGGAGGGCGCCCACGTCCCTGGCTGTGCTGCCTCTCTGCCCCCCTTTAGTGCAACTACTTCTTCGTGCCTGTCTTGCCTTTCATGACCCTGACCGTTTGAAGAGTACAGAAAAATCTGTGAACGTTATTTTGTAAAATGTCCCTCTGCTGGGTTTACCTACCGTCTCAAGAGAGATTCATGCTACCATTTTTGCAAGAAATACCACAGGAGCCATTGCCTCCCTCAGGAGGCACGTGGAGCTGGTGTGTCCCATGGACAGAGACGCCAACGTGGGGCATAGAGGCAGGAGCCACTCCACCTTGGAGGACACCTCCGTTATAAACTGTTAGACTCCTATGACTGGAAACTTGCCTTCTCTCTGTGCCTAAGAAAACAGAGTAATTAACATTGCTGTTGTCTCTAAACCCCACTCCTCCCAACTGCCCGGAAGTGTTCGTCGGTGACGTGGTCATCAGCTAGGCCCCTCGCCCTGAGCCGTGAAGACCGTCAAAAGCCGATTGTGTTTAGGCAGAGCTGGAACAGACCCTGGAGAATGATTAGCCTGCTTTCCTTGCTTCTGTGTTGTGCTTTCGCTTTGACATTGTTAAACCCGACCCCTGCCCTTTCCCCATTGGAGCCCACTGCACCTCGCCCTCTGAATCCCCATGTCATCCCAGATGTGACTGTGCACTTTCCCCTTTATAAGCACCCCTCACCTCACACTCGGGGCTGCGGGGTTTTGAGAGACATGAGTCCCCCGTATGCCGCCGGCTTACTCAATAAGCTCCAATACATGTGGCGATGTCTGGGTGTCCTCTATTTCCCGCTGAGCAGACTACAGCAGCACTTGGTGTGGCTTGGGTCTGGTGAGGCCGTGAGTTTCTTCTTGTCATTTAAGTCGCAGGCACGTGAGACAACAATTTTGAACAATCCGTTCACTTCAATAATATCTACTGCCTGCACTGTCTCCGTTTTGAAAACTTCATAAAGCTTTATCTTTATTTACTACCTATTAAAGTATTCCTCTTATTATTGAGTATAATATTTCTAGTGCTTCTCCCTCTTTTCCTGTTTTTTCTTTCCTTTGATTTGTTAAAGGGTGCGTGTGCGCTCCAGAGAGAGACAGGGAGAGAGAGAGAGAGAGAGAGAGAGAGAGAGGGAGGGAGGGAGGGAGGGAGGGAGGGAGGGAGAAAACACATCCTCAATGGGGCATGGTCTAGCTTCAGTCCATTCTCCCTCATTTCCTCATCCTGTCAAGATTTAAGGCACGCACGCACACGCACACACACACACCAGGGATGCTTTCTCAAGTTGTCAGGGCCAGGATTTGAACTGCACGGTCAACCATGTGTGATCCAGGTCTTTTAGCCACGAGGCCATGGGTTCAGCCACACCTGTCCTTTGACTCTTACAAGAAGTGTTACAGAAGAAGAGTCTGCTTAGAGATTATTTAAGGCAACATTTAACGGGATGCAAATTTTAGATAAAATTTGAAATACACGGGTTTCGATGGTTTCACCTCTCTGTCTGCCTCACCATCTGTCTGTCTATTTCTATCTGTTGCAGTAGTGTGCACGTGTGCTCGCCAGTGAGAGACAGAAAGTGAGAGATCTCTGCTCCCTCGAGGAGGGCGGTGGTCACACCATAATCCCTTCTCTTCTCATGATTCTCTTCTCAGGATTTTGGGCACACATGCACATGTGCTCAGCATGACTTTCAAACTGCCAGGTCCAGGATTCGAACCATAGTTGGCCATGTGGGAACCCAGCGCCTTACCCACCAGACCACCTGCTGGCCCTGGCTTCATCTAGATTTATTTGTGCTATGGGATATGATGCCTAGCCAGTCAGTTGAATGCTATGCTGGTAGCACCTACTTTAGTAATACAAATCATTACCTATTTTGATAACATAGACTGAAAATAAATGACATGCTTAAGATGTTAATATGCACATTTAATTACTTGGACTCAGACAGGACTAATGAGGTGATACAAATGAAAACAAAAGGTGCAAGTCATTAGAGAAAACAAAACATTTATAAAGAAGAGCAAGCAAAACAATTACATTAGAGAAAAATGGAACATTTTCTGTTTGTTTGTCAGGAAAACATTAAGTTCTAGACCTAGCCGAGCAGCCGCCTCAGAAAATTTGACCCTGACAAATTACTTCTTTCACTCCAATCTGTAATAAAACTAGCAAGGGTTGCACACATACAAAAAGACCTGAATTAAAATGCACACAAATTTGTTTGAACTTGTGACCATGCCAAAAACAAAAACAAAAACAAACACCCCCAAACAAAAATAACGGCTGCAAATGTCATAATCAAAACACACAGAATCATTTGAGAAGTGCAGAAGCCATATATTCCATACTCTGCTTTTAACTGTAAGCACTGTAAACACGACCTAGGGACATCCCTGAAGGCTTGCTCTAACTTCACCTGGAGCTTATGCATATAAATCTCTTCTAGCTGCTCCTCCGGGGGCCTCAAAGTTTCCCTAGGGCTGTTCTCTCGGAATCTCCTGCCCACAAGGTTTCCGTTTTTTTATTTTGAGTCCAGCATCCATTTCTTCCATGAGCAAAAGAGCCATAGAGAGGAGAGAGGGCACTCCCGATGCTCCACTCCACCCCTAGCTCCAGGCAGCCCCAGATCGTGGGCATGTGCATGCCCAGCATACTCAGGGAGGTCTCCGGCCTTGAACCGGGCACCTTCCTGTGTGTGACTGCCCTGGAGCAGTGTTTGACCACTGGACCACATTCAGTCCCTTGCTCATAATAACCGGTTCTCCTGAATGGCCCATTTGAAACATAAATGAGATCACATCACTGTCCTGCTCCAACCTTGAAGGCACCCCCCTGCGCTACGGAGACAGCCAAAGAGCTGTCCCAGCCACCGGGCCTTTGTCATCACTGCGTCATTCTGCCTCCCCTTCTACTCCAGCCACGCCAGCCCTGCTGTTCTCCAGCACACGAGGGCTGCTCCTCCACCTAGAACTTTCCCCCTGACTTCCAATCCATGCTCTCTCAGCTTTTCTTGCACATGTGGCCTCCTCGGGGAAGGTGCCTTGACCCCCACCTGAAATGGCACTGCTGTCCTCCCTCCCCACCACCCTTTCTTTAATGGCACTTCTCAAAGTCTGAAATTATCCCAGGCGCTTGTTTACCCGCCATTTTCTGGACCGCCTCCTGAACAGAGGCTCCCGGGAGCAGAAGGACCTGTCTCTCCACCGTGTGCCCCTGTCCAGGCCGGATGTGGCAATATCGACACTTGATGAACACTGACTCAGCCAGTAAGTGAATGAGCGGCTTAGTCTCCACCTGGCAAACTGCACGTGTGCCATCCATCCACGCAGGAACTGCCCACAGAGCTTCTCACACTACTAACGCCAGGCCCCGCCCTGAAGGTACCAATGGCCAGGCCATTCCAGGGCTGAGCAGCCCACAGCGGACTGGTTCTGATTCTGCCAGGACCCAGAAACTTTGCCTGAGGGGCTGAGCTAGCTGTTCATTTAAAATCTAGGCACCTGTTCAGTTTGAAGGCTCAGGCAGTCCACGAAGCTGTGTTTAAGTGGCCTGCTCTTCCCGGGAATGACTTCACACCTATGAAGTGCCTGCAGCCCACGTGGTGTGCCCGCAGCTGCCCCGTGCCCAGCCCGGAGCTGGCTTCCTTAAGGAGTGCTCGTACCTTCTCACCCAGGGTCTTCCTGGAGCGGAAGGGGTGTGCAAGAAATCTCTGTCACACTGTCATGAGCAGTTGGGGAGGGAGGGAGGGACAAGAAAGGAATTACGACATGGTTTGGAAGACAACACGAGGAGACAGAGGCAGGTCGTCTTTACTGGGGAGCTCACAGGGAGAGGAGGATGCTGGAGAGGCAGTGCTCGGGGTCGCTGACTGTCCCCCAGGCCTTGGAGCCCGTCACGGAGCCACCATGGCAGCTTCACAGGGATTCATTCGGACCCCGATAGTAAACGAGGTGGCGGCGGTAGAAAGCGACTGAAGCACTTGCACGCAGTCATGGGGGAGTGGGATGCTCGGGATTCAAACACGTTTCGTGGCATCTGCAGGTCCACCATCCTTTGTCTTCAGCAAGGTATCCCCATCCCCACCCACTGAATTTCAGCTGGTACCTCCTCCTCCAGCCCTCCCCCTCACGTACAACTTAGTCCTTATCTCCTTCAGGGCGTGTGTGTGCACGTGCGTGTGTGCGTATGTGTAAGATTGCATACTTCTTTACTGAGAAACAGGGAGAGAGAGAAAAGGAGAAGCACCCTCGACAGAACCCCATTCTGCGACTGCCCGCACTCCCAGCCTGCTAGGATCTGGGGCATGCGCGAAGGCCTGGTACAGGCTGACCTGGAAACAAATCCTGCCCTACCACGTGGCTCCCAGCGCTGCAGACCATGGCCGCTGAGGCTGGGCCAGGTCTCAGTGGTTCACAGCCCTCATGCACGTTAGAATCAACCCGAGAGCTTTCAAAGAAAATTCTTCAACTCCTAAGGCTCTAACTTCACTGGCCTGGGCACGGTCTGTGCATTAACAGTGCTTTAGGCTTCCCAGCTGAGTCCATGCACATGGAGAGGCAGAACGCATTCTTCCAGATCCCGGGGGAGAGGGTGCAGGCCCCGGGGAACTCCACAACGGCACACTTAATGGGTAACACACAGGGCAAAGGGTGCAGAGAGGCTTGGCTAAGAGGCTTCCAGAACTAGGCTGTGGTTCTGACCCCTCGGGGTACGGAGTGAGCCCACAGTGTCAGCGCCTTCCTTCGCCAGGGCTACCTGGCGAGTGCCTCAAACTGAGGGGTTCAAACAAGACACTCACTGTCTCGCAGTCGGGGGCTAGAAGTCTGAGGTCAAGCTGCCGGTGGGGCCCACTCTCAAGGAAGGTGCTGGGGAGCTGTGCCAGGCCTTTCCAGTAATTTCTCGTCTGAGGGAGCATACCGCCAGTCTTCACCTGTGTGAGGGCTTCTGTCCCTAAGTGTCCCCTTGCTGTGAGGGCACTGGTCACACTGGGTTAGGCCCACTCTAGTCCATTCTTCCGCATCATCTTTACTAACTGCATCACAGCAATCTCATTTCCAAATAAGGCCACCTTCCGCATTACCGGGGTGTTAGGACTCCAACGTGTCTTTCCGTGGTGGACACACCACCACCCAGAACAGGCAAGCTTCGAGGCTGTGTGCACCACGCTGTGCCAGGAGTGTGCTCTGATGGGAAGCCAGAGGCCGCTTCCACTCACGGTCCCGAAGAGTCAGGAAGCACTTCTGTAGAGGACAGGCTGGGAAGAGCCCTCTGTAAAGCCATCCGCAAGGCCTGACTTCTCAAGTTCACTTCCCCAAGGAGCCCTTTAACTGTCCCATCTATCGTCTATCTGTGGAACGCACTTTGGGGAACACGGCCTTAAAAGTCTCAGTGCAAAATGAGCCACATCACAAGGACAGCTGGATTAACCCTGCAGTGGTGGCTGAAGTGCCAGCCATGGCCACCAGCAGGAGGAAAGCGAGGCGACGTGGAGGCGTGGCTTCTCCTCGCGTGAACGAAGCAGAAGGGCATGTGATGCTACAGGAAACGCAGCGTCCACCACACCGCAGTCAACACCCGGCTCTCGAGCCACAGCCTGTGCAGGTCTTTCTGTCACCTTGGAAGAATGACATCTTCGCCCTCGGAGAAGTCGCAACAGGGAAGGGACGCTGGAATGAGGGGCAGGTGTATGTGCTGGGGAAACCAAGGCCACCCCAACTCCCACCCGCACCGACCTGTTGCCGAGAACTAGGCAGATGCTGGAGAAGTACCCTGGCCTTCAGCTGCCCCCGCCCCTCATGGGAAACGCACGGATGCTGTGATGACATGGCACGCTCCGTGAGGAAGAGACCGCAGAGGACGCTGAGCCACCTGTCCTGACACTCACTGAAGTGACACACGAAAGGACCCAATGTACATCTGAGAAGTGTGGCTTCTAAAAATGAAACCATGCAATTGACATGTTTCTGAATCAAGACTTCCTCGAACAATTCCCTGAACGCAGGGATCGTGGGCCATTTCAGTACAGAAAGGCTTACGTTTTCCAGGCTTTTTTCGGAGCAAATGAGACTTTCTCTTTAAAACTTCAGTTCAAGGACAGAAATTACAATGCGACACCAAAGCACCACTTTCCATGGTAGCAAATTAGAGAGGGCTAATTTGCGGGCCCGGCTGTGCCCTGTTATCTGTACCTTGTCGCTTTAATTTAGCACAACCAAAACCCAGCAATTCCTTTCGTTTTTCCTTCTCCACATAGCAGAATTTTACCTTCCTGCTGGGTTTCCGAGAGTCCAAAATAAAGCCAGCCCACATTAAGCAAAACAGCCACATAAAACCTTTTCCTTATGTCTGGAGAGAAAGACTTTCGAAGTTCAAAGGGAGGCTATGTTTTCAGGCACTAAGCAGTCTTAGCAATAGTTTTAAAAGTCTATTTTAAAATGCTGAGACTTTTTCCCTGCATGGCCCTGACGTGTGGGTAGAGACCAATGGGCATTCCCTCTAGCAGAAGCCTCGGAGTCACAACTTGAAATCTGGACATTGGAAACAAGCGCTGCTAAAACATACCTCAGTGTGCCAGGACTGGGAGCTCGAGCTGTCAGACTGGAAGGCGGACCTCCTGCTCGGGCACCTGCAGACACTGAAAGGCAGGAGTCAGGTGGCCAGGTATGTATCTGGACCGAGACCAAGCTCCACCCAGGGAGTCCAGCCGGCCTTCCATGCAGGAACAGGCTGTGCACAGTGTAGCAGAGGGCCGGCACCACGGCCCAGGGACTAAGGGAGCTGGATCTCACATGGCTAACCATGGTTCAAATCCTGACCCCGGCAGCTTGACAAAAACACTAGGCTCACGTGTCCACATGCCCCAAATCCTGGCAGAATCAAGAATGGAGCTGATGGGATTGCAGGGTGACTTCCGCTCCCTCTCTTCCTCTCTGTCTCACTAGGCGAGCACACATGCTCTTTGGCGATTGAAAAAACACGAAAACAGAGTGCAACGGAAGCACCCTCCCACCTCCCTACGGGTGTGCACAGAGCACGTGCTGCACATGCACCCCCAGGACCCTCTACTGACACCCGCCCACGGCTTGTGCACCCTCACCGGGGAGAGCTGCTCTCCAAAAATAGGTGAGTCCTTACAAACAGAACACCAGCTCCCCACAGTTTCAGGCATCACCCAACTTCTAGCAGCTCAGACTTCTCCATCCCCTCCACTCTGTTCACCTCTTGAAACTCCAAGCAGATTTCCAGCACTCCTCCCAGGAAGAAGCCTTCCCACCCATCACCTGTGCACTTGTTCTGCACATCGCCAGGGGACTATCCGCAGAGGGTGGCTGCACAGTGGCCATCGACGCAGCGTAGACACCAGTGGCAACCCTCCAGTGGTCACTGGAATTCAGATCCGGCGCCCCACCATAAATCTGTCTCGGAGAGCAGAATGCTGGCCCCTTGTTTGAACAGGAACTCGCAGCCCATTCCCGGCAGCGTTTCCTTACACAGCTGTCAGCCCCTCACCGTGAGCGTGAAGACCGATCAGTGGCATGTCAAGCCCACGCACCCTCCGCAGGGGAGCACCTGGCAGAGCCCAGGACGCAGAACTCCTGCCATCAAACAGGAACTGTGACTGACGAAGGCACAGCTCAGAGGGCGAGCCATGAAGCCCATCTCCTGTGGCAGCCCCTCCCCTGTCCCTGTGAATTCTGGATGCGCAGAGGCCCAGAGACAGAAGGAAAGAGAGTGCCTAGGTCCCGGGCACGGCTCGGGCTGGAGTGCTGCGAACAGCACACGTGTCAGGTGACTCTGCTTCTGATCCTTCCCGCTGGCCCGAGCATGGGACTCATCACAGTCCCTGACCCCGTAAAACATCAAGCAGCTGTCGGAGGCTCGTGCTGCAGTTTGCAAAGGGCTCGCGGCTTTGCCTCCTTGCGGCTGGAACCACGTCTGTTCTTCGAGCTTGGAGTGCTCACCTCTACTCTCTCCAAACACTGTCCCGCTCCCCATGCTCAGGGCCACCAGCTCTCCAGCAGGCGGTGCCTAGAGATGAGAGGTCAAGCTGGCTGCAGACATCTGCCAGGGAGCACGGGAAGCCACGTGGAGGACCAGGCTAGCCTGGTGGCCCTCTAGTCACTGTCACCCTGTCCCACCTGAACGCGGCATGGAGGAGAGCAGAGTCCTCGTCACCTCAGGGCCTGCAGTGCAGAAGGCCAGGTCGGGCCCAGCCTGGGTGAGCAGCACTTACTCCGACAGGCTCTGCAGAAGGGCCGTGTGGTGGCGGTGGCATGGGGTAAAACAAGACTACGCTTACACATAAAACTGGACCAGCGGGAGTCGCTCCACATCTGCACCTCCTCTGAAGCAAACCCCAGGGCTCAGCCAGGTGACGCCCAGACTCTCACTCACAGAAGGACCCAGGCCCTCTGGGTCTCCAGCCACTGCACTGGACCAAGTCCTCAGCTGCAGGCCCACTGCATGCCAGGTTTCCCATGTCAGGGGCCGCTTCTCAGAGGCTGGGTGAGCCCTCAGGTAGCACCCACCAGGGACCAATGGCTTTGGAGCCGTGGGTGATCACATGTTCCAGGGCTGAGCACCAGGGGCCCTCAGGGGAGCACAGGCCACCTGCACAAGGCAGAGCAGCCGGCGGCCACTGGGGAGGAGCAGTGTCCCCTGGTGGAGCACCCACATGTCCACACCTGCAAGAACCTGCGTCTGCACCACGGAGGGGGGAACCTCGGCTGCAGGAGCGCGGTGCGCTCAGAAGAGGAGCAACCTGTCTCTGTTACATCTCTCTAGGTCTGCAGCGGAGGGCAGATGAAGAGGTCTAGAGATACTAAAATACTCTAAGAGGGTAAGCCTTCCAAAGAAGGGAAAACTTTCCTTTCATGTGGCTGCAGGCTCTCTCTCTCTCTCTCTCTCTCTCACACACACACACACACACACACACACACACACACACACACACACACACACACACACACACACACACACACACACACACACACACACACACACACACTCGCAGAGGGAAACTGCTATTCTAGAACCCAGCCTCTGTCTAATCCAAGTTCTCACATGACCTGTCACCTCTGTACAGTACACACCTCTGAGAGTTAATGTATCAAATCAAAAGCAAACAGCTGTCGGAGCCCAGTGCTGGAGTTTGTCCAGGGCTTATGGTTTTGCTTTGGTCAGCCCAGAGTGAGCCTGGAATCGCGGACCTGCACAGGCCTTCAGGAGCGCGTGGAGCCCTGCGGTTGGCGAAGCTCAGTACAACCCGGCTCAAATCCGGACAAGGGTCATGACAGTCAGGAGCAGAGGGCAGCCAGCCTTGACAGCAGCCACAGCTGGAGCCTGCTAGACCAACACCAGGGAGGGCGAGCCTGGCCAGAGATCATGCCTCCGCTCACCACTGCCGAGCGCATGGCCTCCCGAGAATGCAGGACAGCTGCCCTCGCGGGACCCTCTGGGTTTGCTGGTCATGCTGGCCGACTCCTGCTGTGAGGGTACGTACCCAGCGCTGTCCAGGCACAACGCGGCTTCCCTCCAGGTTTGCCTGCAGGCACGAAATCTGCCAGTCAGAGGGGCCATGGCCTCGATCCGTCCTCCACCTGTCCCCGAAGGAAGTCCTCAGACTCGCATCTTGCTCTGCAGTCTCTAGAAACCTGCTAGCTGCTTGCCCCTGCAAGGGAGCTACAGTCTGTTGGGGCCGCAGTCTTATCCTCTGAGCGGTTTACGGCTGTGGCGAAGGCCCTTGCTGAGACAGGAAGCAGGTTTTCTTGGAGCGCCCCTCATCTTTACGACCCTCCACCCCAGTCCCTGCCAAGTCTGCCAAGGCACCATCCACAATGAGCTTGTGCATGGGGAGGAGTCCAGGCTTGTTCAATGATTCCTTCTTTCCTTTTCTCTCTTTCTTTTTAAATAATTATTCATTTAATTTATGTATTATTAGTATTTAATTTGCTATAGGACACGTGCACTCACCAGAGAGACAGAGAGTGAGAGTGGAGAGAGAGAGAGAGAGACAGAGAGAAAGTGAGAAAGCAAGCCGCCTACAGTTCAAGGGACTCCAACCCCAGTCGGCCATGTGGGAGTCCAGTGCCTTAACTACCATGCCACCTGCTGCCACCTTACCTATTTTTTTAAGTAAGGGACCCCCTGATGGCTGTGTCCTGGTGGTTTTGTTTTAACTTTCTTTCTCTCTCCCTCTTTTCCTTGCTTTTTTCCTCTCTCTTTCTTTCTCTCTAGCTCTCTCTCTCTTTCTCTTTCTCTCTCTCTCTTTCTTTCTCTCTCTCTCTCTCTTTCTCTCTCTCTCTTTCTTTCTCCAGAGAAGAACCTCCACAAGGTCTTCGCACCGGACTCTCCCCGCAGCAGATCGTGGGTGACCGCACATGCAGCACAAGAGGACGTGGCCCGTGAAGCCTTCCACGTGGCCTCAGACTGTGCAGCACCGCACTGCCACTGCGCCACTGTGGCTGGCCTCATGATTTTTCTTTAAAAATAAAAAAACAATTTACTTTGAATCAGTATCAAATTTACAGTAAAATGTGCAACTCTAGTACAAAGAGCCTGTTTTCCTTCCTGACCCCCTGGGCAGGAATTTGCCAGCCGATGCCCCGTCACCCCTGCTACGTCAGAGCGCGCTGCCTCCAAGCAGTGGCTTTCTCCTCCGTGTCCGGCGGAATCCAGGAATTTGCGGTCAGCACAGGACTTCTTGTCCCTCAGGCTCCGGGCAATTTCACCAACTCTCCCAGGCACGGACTGGGTGGCTCAGCCTCACAAAGTACCACGTTTCACAGCACCCCCATCGGGCCTGTAACCCAAGGTTCATGGAAAGATTTTCAGACTAAGTTCTCACTGGGGGGTCGCCAACTTTGTAATTCACTCTTAGGGCCCAGGCTCCTCTCGGGAAGCCCAAGGCACAGCAGACTGCACCAGACGCTCAGCCCAGACCAGCCCGGCCGGCAGCGGAGAGGCCCACGTACAGGCCTGGTCGCTGCCCTGCAGACGCACATGGGCAGGGAGGAGAGTTCCCCGCACCTGGTCGGCCTGCGGCACTCCCAGCCTTTGGGTGATGCCGCCTCCTGCCATCTGCAACCGGAGTAAGCTGAGTGTGTGTCTGGCCAGAATTTCACAGTCCACAAAGGGACCTGAAGGCCTGTCACGTGGGGTCACGTGCAACGCATTACTCCATCTTAGGGACTGTCACATGCCCTCAGAGGGCCTCCCTCCTCTACGTCCTGGATCCTCGATTTCCCAGACACACGCGATAACTAATGTCCGCTCCACACATCTGTGGTCACCCTCATCCCGGCAGCCGTGACAACTGCAACCGCAAACTCACAAACTGTCCTGCACAAAAACGTGTTCCAGCACTTGCTGAGTCCCAGCCCCGCCTCTCAGTGACAAATGCCAGTTAATGCCAGAGAGGCGGGGTTGCAGCTTTATGACCCGTGGGCCAGCCTCTGGGGAGACGAGCTCCAGCTGGACCACTGCCAGCCACCGCACAGGCACACGGGTCACATTCACTGCCCTCCACGGAGCCCCTGACAGCACTGTGCCATAAGGTGACGGCACACAGGGGCTGAGGGTGCCAGGCAGCACCCCTGTCTCCGACACTGCGGGGTGATCTACCTGTACCCAGAGAGCCAGAACAGCCCGCCAGCATCCCGGGACCCTCCCAGAGTGTCAGCACCGGTAGCCACCTGTCTCCACGTGCTGTGTGAACCATGAAGCCATTTGAGTTGTTTCCAAAAAAGGAAACTCAAACACAAACACGTCAGTGTCACCCAGCAGGACTGTCCTTAGGAAGCACATGCTGAGTTTTCGTTCTTATGAATTTTTGTTTTAGTCTTTAGATTTATTTACTTACTTCTTCCATGAGCAAGAGGAACAAAGAGAGAGACAGACATTGTCCCAACAGGGTCCTATGCCGTGACCCACCTCTGCTGTAAGCCAGTCCCTCATCATGGGAGGCCTCTGGACTTGAACAGGGACCCCTCCCACGTAGGATCATCCCGCAGAACACATGACCACTGTGCCACCATCTGGCCCCAGTTTTCACATATTTTTCTACTCCTAAAATTTTATAAAATTGCTTTAGGGCATTAGTGCCAATTACAAAGCATTTTAATTAAGATGTGTTTTTAAATCCCACAACACTTCCCAGCACAAATGAAATAGCATCAGCGATAAAGTGCCATCTGAAAAGTCCTCAGATTTCACAAACATGTGAGGGAGGTGGAAAGGGTGGGAGAGAACACAGAACAGCCGCCCTTTTCAGTTACTCAAGGACACTTCAAAAATGGTCTCTTTCATCAAAGAGCTCGGGGAGGCTCCCACTTTCCCTTCAGGAGGAGGGCCTGCCATCTCTTATCTTCCCTCCAGATCATCACCTTGTCGTGACAGAGTAAGGTTTAAACCACTTTGAAACGGCAAAGAAGGGCCCGCTTCTTCAGGACGGAAGACAAAGCTGATGTCCTTCCAACCTGTACACATAAGGACACTGGGTCAAGTTCCCAAGGCTAAGATCCCGAGGATATTTCAAAGGACCTGGGATGGAGCTGACAGCCTTGTATCACCGTGCTCCAAAAGTCTGGCTCTTAGAATTAACAAGGCGCCTTCACGCTTAAAATAGCTGCAGAAGCCCATCAAGGAAGCCCTGCAGGAGCCCTTCCAGTGCAGAGGCGGGAGTGAAGGCGTCCAGGAGTGGGAAGCGAACTCTGCTGGCCCCGCCCCTGCTGGCCCCGCCCCTGCTGACCCCGCCCCTGCTGGCTCCCTCCAGAGGGACTTGGGAACTCCTGTCAGAAACCTGGGGCTCCATTAGGCACCATCTGAAAGTGACGGAAGAATCTGGCCCTCATATCACAAGTGAAATATGGACATTGAGGTGGTGCGGTTCAAGACCTGGGGCCAGCAGATGGCATGGTGGTTAAGGCACTGGACTCTCACATGGCTGACCACAGTTCAAGTCCCAAACCTGGCAGCCTGAAAATCATGCTGGGCACGTGTGTGTGCCCAAAATCCCAGGAGGAGAATGGTGGAGATAAACTGTGGCACGGCCATCCTCCAGGGGTGACTTCTCACTTCCCCTCTCCCTGTCTCTCTCTACATCTCTCCAGCAAGAGTGTGCACCCGATGGCAAAAAGCTCGAAAGAATAAAAAAGACATGCTACCCCAAATATGGCACTTCGGCATTTGAGAAAACAGCTGAAGCAGGAGGCCACTTTCACCTCCTCTTCCCTCAGCCCATCGGCCCTAACGCAGGTCATAAAACCCAGGAAGGACTTCCTGGCTTTTCCCTGAAGCAGGTCCTAAGACCGTCATGGAAGAGGGTCCCTCTGGAAACGCAGAAGGAAGGAGCTGAAGGGACAGACAGCACACAAAACCGAGCACACGGGCCTTGCTGTGCTTCCCCCGTCTATGACCGATAGCCCACGTCTGCCTTGTACAACCCTCCTCTCTCCCCAGCTACCTGCTCGCCACTGCACCTGTGCATAAAACGACGAAGAGACTTCGAAAGGTTCATAGAAAAAGTACCACGACAATACAAGTTCATGGTGGTGTGGAAGTATTTGAAACCCCATGGCTAGCTTTTACAATATGCACTTTCATGAACTTTTTGAAGAGTCCTCACACACAAATGGACCTGCTTCTCCATGCCCATGAAGGCTCCCATGCCACTTCAAGCGTACTGAACAAATCTGTATGCTTCTCTGCTGTGAATCTGTCAGGTTACAGGAGCCTCAACCAGGTGAGAAGATCTTTACAGGAGAAAACCATGGGCAGACTCTAGAGAAAATCAAGAGCTATTTCCTGGTCTCTAAGCAACTAGAGTAGCTGCATGCCCCATTTGGAACCAGTAAGACATCAGAGAAAATCTGTCAGGAGTTTTTCGGGGGGTTCCTACTTTCCTGATAAAAAGGACAAAGGTGAGAAGAGAGCCAGCTGGGGCTTCCCCTTCTTTGTCCCCACTGTGTGGATGTGATGTCTGGTGTTATAGCAGCCATCCTGAGACCATGAAGTGTGGGCAAAAGACAAAAGGCCAGCATACTTGGGATGAGGAAGAAGAGGTCAAGAGTTTGGATCCTTGTGACACCTTCCAGCTGCTTAATGAATCTGAAGCCACCTGCCCTGATTTCCAGTGAAGGAAACACAAACTGTCCTTATAGTAAAAGATACAGGCCGGTCTTCATTACTGCATCTCGCCGAATACTCTACCTCGAGTAGACAGGAATTCTTTTCACGAATTACCTCTAAATTCTATTCCCAAACTAAAGTCACATGGAAAATTAAAAACCAAGGATAAGGGCCAGCTGGTGGCATGGTAGTTAACGCAACTGGATCCCAAATGGCCGATTCCGTGGTTTAAGTCCTGGACCTCAATTCCACGGCTAAAGTCCTGGACCTCAATTCCACAGCTAAAGTCCTGGACCTCAATTCCATGGTTTAAGTCCTGGACCTCAATTCCACGGCTAAAGTCCTGGACCTCAATTCCACAGCTAAAGTCCTGGACCTCAATTCCATGGTTTAAGTCCTGGACCTCAATTCCACGGCTAAAGTCCTGGACCTCAATTCCACAGCTAAAGTCCTGGACCTCAATTCCATGGTTTAAGTCCTGGACCTCAATTCCACGGCTAAAGTCCTGGACCTCAATTCCACAGCTAAAGTCCTGGACCTCAATTCCATGGTTTAAGTCCTGGACCTCAATTCCACGGTGAAAGTCCTGGACCTCAATTCCATGGTTAAATTTCTGGGCCTAGCAGCTTGAAAAACATGACAAGCACGTGTGTGTGCCCAAAATCCTGAGAGGAGAATGGAAGAGAAGAGACTGCAATGTAGCCATAGCCCCAGAGGGTGATATCTCACTTTCCTTCTCTCTTTCTCTCTCTGTCTCTGTCTCTCTCTCTCTCTGGTGAGTGCATACTTCATATAGCAAAAACTCAAAAAACAAACAAACAAAAAAGTGAAAAGCAAAGGCAAATGGCACAGCTGCCTTGGAGGAAGCTGGGCACCTTCTCACATGGCTAACCTAGTGTTCACATACAGTCCAGCAGTCAGGCCCCATGTATTTGCCCAGATGAGCTGAAAACATATTTCCACACAAAACCCTGCACACACAAGCTCATGGCACCTTGAGTCATAGCTGCCAAACCAGGAAGTGGCCAAGATGTCCTTCAATATGTAAATGACTAAAGAAACCAAAGTACAGACATGCCATAGAGCATTACTCAGCTATGAAAAAGAAATGCTAGCAGGCCCCAAAAAGACCATGACGACTCTTAAGTGCATACTTCTAAAGTGAAGGAAATCATTCTGAAAAGACTACAGACTCCATGATTCCAATTACGTGACATTCTAGAAAAAGCAAATATGTTGACAAAGGTGTTGTCAGAGGTTGAAGGCCAGGAGGAGGGGACGGCAAGAACAGATGCAGAAGAGGGGCCCTTTAAGGCAGTGAGAGTACCCTGTGTGACTCCACAGTGGCGGATACATGTCATTACGCATTTGTCAAGGAAGGTACAACATGAAGGTGGGTCTTAATGGAACCCATGGGCGTTAATTAATAATAACAGATCAGTACTGGTCTGTAATGCTAACTGACGAGTGTGAACACTGCAAGATATTGACAGCAGAGAAAGCGGTGGGCTGGAACTCTGCACTGCCGACTAAATTTATTCTCGACATCCGAAACTGTTCTGAAAAATGAAGTGAGGAGATGGGGGGAATTCCTACAATTATAATAGTTTTCTTCCCAAGTCAGTCCAGAAAGTAACCCAACTGAAGGCGAGCAGGGCGAGGCTTGGCCGGCACCTCCCCCCTCACTGGTCCACAGGTCTCCATCTGTCGTCTCCAGCTCCCTCCGCATGACTCTCTGGACAGCTGGCAGCCCCTCTTTCCCCTTCACCCCGGCAGGAGCCTCTCCCATGCACGAGCCTGCTGCTCTGCACAGGTGACAGGGCACCGTGACGGCCACCGGCATCCGAGGTCCACTTGCTCAGCCTTGTAGCGCATCCCTGGGTTCTGTTATTTTCATCTCTGAGAATGACATTTCGGGCAAAGAGCACATCCTCTGGGTCCAGGTCGCCGGTGGCTCCGTGGCCTGTGAGGAACCAGACCTCACGGCAGGAGCTGGGCAGACCTCACGGCAGGAGCTGGGCAGGGGTGAAGGCCTGAAGCTCCGCGTACATTTACAGCCCGTGCGTGAGTCCTGGGACGCCTTTGAGCCACTTAATGAATGTGAGGCCACCCAGCCGATTTCTGGAGCAGGAAGCAGCACATGTCCCTGCTGTGAAGGACACAGGCTGGTCTTCTCACTGCCTTCACCTGCTACTGTACCGTCAGGAGCGCGTGAATTTTTTTCACAAATAACTTCTAAATTCCGTTCCCAAACTAAAGTCATATGGAAAGTGGAAACGCAGGGGTGAGGGCCGCCCTCACCGCTCTCCGTTACTGCCTGAGCCCCGCGTCCTGTCGGAGCACCACGGTGAAGATGCCAGCGTTCACCGTCGGCCCCACAATCCCAGTTCGGCTCGGAGTGCCGCAGCATTCTGGTGGGAAGCGTGCTCAGGGCTCCCAGTGACTGCGTTACGGCGAGTCGTGGAGTTATTTCATTATCCATTACAGTGGCCATCATGGAGGCAAAGTGTGGCCCTGAAATCATCCGGAAACCACACCCTCCCCCGCCCCAGTCCACGCAAAACCCTTCCACGAAGCCGGTCCCTGGTGCCAGGAAGGTTGGGGATGCTGCTTTAGACGGCCCTCTCTGCTGATGGGAGTAACAGCCTAGTAAATCATACATTCCCCAGGCCCTCGGGGTTGTTTCCATCGGGTTCTCTTACAACCCAGGCAGGGCTAAACCGCTCCCCACCTGCCAGCCCAGGAACCAGCCAGGGCTGAGCTCAAACCCTACTGAGGCCACGTAGCCGTGTGTGACTACAGTGAGAACCAGGAGGCACCCAGACCCGAGCTTTTCTAGGGCTGTCTGCCCACAGTTTTCTTTAGAGTTTGGAAAGCTAACTTGAAATTCGAGTTCTAGGGACCAGCAGTTAGCATAATGGCTATGTCGCTGGACTTCCATGTAGTCGACTATGGTTCGAGTCCCAGACCCAGTGGCTTCAACTCACGCCGGGTGCGTGTGTGTGCGTGCCCAGGATCCCAAGAGGAGAATGGAGAAGGGATTGCGGCGTGGCCATCCCCCCTGGGGGAGCGATTTCTTGCTTTCTGTCTCTCTGTCTCTCTCTTTCTAGCGGGAGCACATGCCCTGTAGCAAAAACCTCTCCAAAAAATGAAAAAAATTCGAGTTCTAAACAGACTGCAGTTGTAAGTGGTTAATTGCAACTTAATGGAAAACAAAACACTGGTTTAAGAAAAGCTACCTCAGCTATTGCCGACTAGCATCTCTCCTCTCTCTTTGTTCCTTTTTGTTTATTATTTTTCCAAATAAAATGCAAATGGCACACGATCAGGAGTCCTCTCTGAGGTGCCGGCTGAGCACAGGCTCCCTGGAGAGGTCACTGTGGCCAGTTCAGGGAAGCCGTGCTAACGGGAGCCACCAGCTGAGAATGACATGGCCATGAGACAGCATAATGGGATGGTAACGGGATTTTATCTGAATGAATCACTCCCCAGAGTAGGGCATGGGTGTTTCTAATACCTCCAGACCAAAACAAGAATGAGTGCTAAGTAATGATTCCTCCAGGTCAGGCTTTTTCACAACTGCCAGCCTTTGTACACACTATTCCCTTCACCCAGAATGCCCCACGCCTCACCCCACCCCCTCTGTGTCACGCTCAGATGTCAACTTCTTGGCTGTAATCCTAGCATTAGGATTTCATCCTAACATCATGCAGATATGTAACTATTATACCAATATGTAGTACTCGAATATAGGGCAGTGCCCTGGCGCTGCCCTGGTAGTGTACCGGTCTGCAGTATTCACACAGAGGACAGCGCACTGGTGCTATCGTAGTATCAGGGTACAATGGGAAGGGTCCCAATGTCCACAGTGGTCACTCAGCACTGTCTCTGCCCCATTCTGCCTGCCACCTTCGTCCTCTCATGGTGACCGTCATTTTGTGTCTCCATCCCCACCTGACAGAAAGCTCCAGAGGACCTGACCACCCTCTGTGACAGTCTGTGGTTCGGAGTGGGTCATCCACAGATGTCACTCAACACACGAGCATGCAGGTGAACTCTCCAGCCATCCCGTGCAGCTGCCATAAACACCCCGTGGATAAACTCTTTCGGCAAATGTGCTCAGCTTGACGAGACATTAGCATGCATCTGCGCATCATTTAACACAGAGATAAGCCCACTAAGTTTAACTCTGGGGAAAGCTGGCTTCTCTGCAATTATTATTTCAAAGCACAGAGAAACTCAGAAACAAAGGACGTCTCTTAACTAAAACAAACATATTTCCATGATGCTTTGACTGATACAAATATCTGTGATGAAATGGAACACACGGATTTAAAAATGCTCTCCTTGCGGCAATATGCTCCTTCATGTCACATCTTAGGCGCCCACAGAGCAGTCCAACTTGGTCAGGCCTGCAGGGACTTAGGGTCCAGGCTCATTAGTGGGAACAGTCAGGAAGACAGGCGTGTAGACAACGCCGTGGCAGTGACACGCAGACAGGCTAACCCGGCCCAGCAGTCACCTGCTAGGGCTCCCACCGCATCCTAGGGCAATCCAGGTGTCCCGACTTAACAGCCTCAGCAGACAGGGCACATGCTGACCTGCCCAGAGGTCACGCTGCTGGTCTCAACAGCTGGCCTCCAGGGGTGGGTCTCCGAGGGCTGACCTGAGGAACACGGGTGGGAGTCCAGTGGGGAACCAGCCTAATATGGGAAATGTCAACACTGACCAGTAACTGCCAGAGCACTCGGCCACGGGCGGCCCAGGACAGTGAAGTGTGAGCTGCAGAGCTGAGGTTCCACCAGGCTTCGGGGGCATCTGCGAGCTGCTCGAGGATAACCTGAGTGCTTGAGCACTCACCTGCGCTCAGTGCACCGTAGGCTCATGCCGCAGTTCGTGCAAATGCCTGGTTCGGGCCCGGGTCACAGTTCTGCCCTCTTACTGTGCTGGTGAACAGGGAGAGACAGGATGAAGAAGGAGTCTCTGTTCTCACCGTCTCTCATTGCTTCCCACTCCGCGTGCCCTCCCATTAGAGCTATCTGGCCGGAAATCTCAACAGCAGGGAGGCTGAGAACCCAGCCCTAGAACTCAGGACTACGGCTGTTTGCATATTCCAATTACTGAAGTAGATCATCTCTCGGCACAAGACGAACTGTCTACACCTCTTCGGCAGTCACTAGCTGAAGTTTGGGTGCTCCAGATCCCTAAAACTACCTGCCACGTTTCCACATCCTTAAAAATATAAAAAGTAAAAAGGCACCAGAGGCTTCGGATGTACTTTCCCTCCGAACCCTGAAGGCGTAAAATGTTCCTGACACCCAAACTACTGTCTTTGGTGGGCTACACAGTGTGGTCAAACAGCCGCACCACAGTGAGGTCCCCAGAGACACCCTCCTGCCCCCAGCCCCTCGTCTCGCCCCTCAGTCTTGGAGTCTAGTGAGGCTGTCAGCTGCCAGTTAGTGGGGACAAACCGCGTGTCTTCTGGGACACCCTCCTACATCACGTTTTGGTAAGTCAAGTGAATTAAAGTGGGGCATTCATAAAGGAGCTGGCTAGTGGGCCTCCTGTGACGCTGGGCTCGCCCAGTCGTCTCTGCCCGACTTCCATGCTGGACTAAGCAGCTCGACTACACCCCAGGTGCTGACGGGGCACACACATGGCAACATCTTATACCCAGCTTCTAAGAGAAACAAGCTCCCCCGTCTACAGATAAACTCATAACGCTCATCCTCACTACCCTGAGACTAGGCCTGCTACTGTCTAGAGTCAAAAGAGGAATCAATCAATAACCCTCAGACTATACTGATGCAGAGACAAAACTGGTTCAATAACTCCAGAGATACTTTTTGTAAGAGAGATTTTTGCTATAGGGCACATGCACGCACTGGAGAGACAGAGACACAGAAAGTGAGAAATCACCCCTAGGGGGAATGGTCATGCTGCAATCCCTTCTCTTCCATTCTCCTCTCGGGATTTTGGGCACACATGCACACGCACCCAGCATGAGTTTTCAGCCACCAGGTCTGAGACTTGAACTGTGGTCAACTACATGGGAGTCTGGCGATGTAGCCGTTAAGTCTGCTGGTCCCCCACTCCCTTTTTTTAAGAGTGGTGTTTGTTTGCTTTGTTTTGTTTTTGGGTTTTTTATTTGTGTGTTTGTTTTTGGTGTAGGAAACATGTGCTTGCTGGAGAGACAGAGATAGAAAGTGAGAGATCACTCCCCGGGGGGATGGCCATGCCACAGTCCCCTCTCCTCTAGTTTCCTCTCAGGATGTGGGGTACACATGCACACACCTGGCATGAGTTTGAAGTCACTGGATGAAAGACTGAACTGCTGTCAGCTACATGGGAATCTAGAGACTTAAAACTTGCTGGCCCTCATTTTTTCTTTTTTTTTTTGGAGAGATTTTCACTGTAGGGCGCGTGCGCTCGCCAGACAGACAGAGAGAGACATAGAGACAGAAAGCGAGAAATCACCCCCTAGGGGGGATGGTCACGCCGCAATCCCTTCTCCTCCATTCTCCTCTTGGGATCTTGGGCATGCACGCACACGCGCCCGGCGTGAGTTTTAAGCCACCGGGTCCGGGACGCGAACCGCGGTCGACTACGTGGGAGTCCAGCGACATAGCCATTACACTAACTGCTGGTTCCCACTGGCCCTCATTTTTAAAACATTTGTCAAGACTAACTGATAGACTGGTGGTTCAGGCAGCTGGGTCCCACATGGCTGACTGCATGGTTCAAGTCTGGGACCAGGATGCTGGAGAAATCATGCCGGACATGTGTGCACTTGTGCCCAAAATCCCAAGAGGAAAATGGAAAAGGAGGGACTGTGGTGTGGCCATCCTCCCCAAGGGGCACGTTCTCACTTCTCCCCTCTATCTTTGGCAAGCATAAGCAACCTTTGGCAAATTAAAGGGGAAAATATTTCAGACCTGTGGTCACCAGGGGTCAGGAATGGGGCAGGAGCTGGGGGCAGTGGGTCACTATAGAGAGGTACCTCTGGGGAGCTTGTGTGTAGAGATGGACTGTTCTGTGTCTTTGTTTTATATATATAGGTGTGTATATATATTTTGAAGGTTTTGACCATGGGTCATGTGCGCTTGCCAAAGAGACAAAGAGAAACAGTGAGGCGGAAGTAGGGACTCCCTTCCCCGGGGGATGGCAGTGCCACAGTCCCTTCTCTTCTGTTCTCCTCCCGGGATTTGGGGCATGCATGCTCACACACCTGGTGTGAGTTTCAAGCTGCCGGATCTGGGACTCAAACCACAGTTGGCTACTTGGGAGCACCTTAACTACCATACCATCTGCTGGCTCCAAGCTCTGTGTCTTGATTGTGATTGTGGTTAAAAGGATCTATATGAGCAATAAAATTCAACAACTATAAGTGCACACAAAAATAGACTGACTGCACGTAAAAGTTGATGAACCCCCAATAATGAAGCCCACAGTCGAGGCCGCGGCACCGTGAGGACGTCAGCTGACTAGCTCAGCACTACTCTAATTGTGTAAGGTACCACTGTCAGGGGGGGTGGGATAAGAGACTTTTCTAGGCTTAAAAAAAATGGAGGGACAGGGATTTTTTTTTTTTTTAAGCCTATGATTAGTTCAAAATTTTGAGTTTTTTAATTAAAAATGAAAAATATCTCTCTCATGGAAAGATGTTCAACATCCTACCTACGTCATTAGGGAACTGGAAATTAACATGACAGTCTATCAGACCTATCAGAATTACTGAGATGACACTGACAGCACCGGGCTGCCGAGGACGTGGAGCAACGGAAACTCTCACTTGCTGCTGACAGACGAAAAGGGCACAGCCACTCTGGAAAGCAGCTAGGCAGCCTCTTATAAAAATAACACTCTTACCTACCATGTAGCAACTAGACCTCGACCCCTCGGTCCACATTCGAATAGGCCGAAAAGTTATGTCCATACAAAACCTCGCACGCAAGTGTTTCAGCAGCTTTACTCATTAGTGACAAAACGCAGAAGCAACCAAGACATCCTTCCACAGGTGGAGAGACAGATCCTGGTTCGGCCACACATGCACAGCACTGCGTGATAGGCCGGTACTGCACCATGAAAAATGGGTACATTTTAAATGCATGATACAGAGTGTGTGTACACATCCGTGTGAAGGAGGGTGCCCCTTCAGCAGGGTGTCGTCATGCCGCGATCCCCTCCCAGCCCCCAGCTGTCAGGATCGGGGTGCCTGTGCACATGCCTGGAGTGTTTTCAGACCGACCTGGGGATCTGAACCTGCGACTGGCCATATGGCTCCAGCACTGCAGTTCAGTTTGCGATCAGCTGTGCCTTCGATGTTTATTTCTAGGTGAAGAATGCCGCTTGAAGGGTTCCAGTTTGATCCCAACGACGTGACAGTCTGGAAAGGGTAAACCCACAGAGACAGTGAAAACATCAGGAACTGCCAGGGCTGGAGGAGAGGACTGGGAATGTGGACGCCCCACGCGGTACATCTGCCCAGATTCAGAGCTGCACAAAAGGAAGAGGGGTCCGTGACGCGAGCCAGGCCCGTGCGTCAGTGACGATGCATCACGCGCCCCATCGTTGTGACAGGTGGGCCTGGTAACGCGGAGTGTTAACCAGCGGGGAGCCTGGGCAAGGGGCGGGGGTATACACCTTGTATTCGATTTTTCTTAAAATCTAAGCCTATGATTAGTTCAAAATTTTGAGTTTTTTAATTAAAAATGAAAAATATCTCTCTCATGGAAAGATGTTCAACATCCTACCTACGTCATTAGGGAACTGGAAATTAACATGACAGTCTATCAGACCTATCAGAATTACTGAGATGACACTGACAGCACCGGGCTGCCGAGGACGTGGAGCAACGGAAACTCTCACTTGCTGCTGACAGACGAAAAGGGCACAGCCACTCTGGAAAGCAGCTAGGCAGCCTCTTATAAAAATAACACTCTTACCTACCATGTAGCAACTAGACCTCGACCCCTCGGTCCACATTCGAATAGGCCGAAAAGTTATGTCCATACAAAACCTCGCACGCAAGTGTTTCAGCAGCTTTACTCATTAGTGACAAAACGCAGAAGCAACCAAGACATCCTTCCACAGGTGGAGAGACAGATCCTGGTTCGGCCACACATGCACAGCACTGCGTGATAGGCCGGTACTGCACCATGAAAAATGGGTACATTTTAAATGCATGATACAGAGTGTGTGTACACATCCGTGTGAAGGAGGGTGCCCCTTCAGCAGGGTGTCGTCATGCCGCGATCCCCTCCCAGCCCCCAGCTGTCAGGATCGGGGTGCCTGTGCACATGCCTGGAGTGTTTTCAGACCGACCTGGGGATCTGAACCTGCGACTGGCCATATGGCTCCAGCACTGCAGTTCAGTTTGCGATCAGCTGTGCCTTCGATGTTTATTTCTAGGTGAAGAATGCCGCTTGAAGGGTTCCAGTTTGATCCCAACGACGTGACAGTCTGGAAAGGGTAAACCCACAGAGACAGTGAAAACATCAGGAACTGCCAGGGCTGGAGGAGAGGACTGGGAATGTGGACGCCCCACGCGGTACATCTGCCCAGATTCAGAGCTGCACAAAAGGAAGAGGGGTCCGTGACGCGAGCCAGGCCCGTGCGTCAGTGACGATGCATCACGCGCCCCATCGTTGTGACAGGTGGGCCTGGTAACGCGGAGTGTTAACCAGCGGGGAGCCTGGGCAAGGGGCGGGGGTATACACCTTGTATTCGATTTTTCTTAAAATCTAAAACTCTAAGAAATAAGGTATGCATCTAAAAAATCCAATCTTAAAAAAACTGATTGACTAACGGTTGAGCAAACACAAGAGATGGGTGTGAATGTCACACGAGGTGTGCGTGGAGGAGGGGGGCCTAACGAGGGACATTTGGAGAAGGGACACGGAGGCAGAGCATTGACGGGATGGGAGGTGTGGAGATATTTTGGTCAACGGGTCTGGGGAGAAATGTGCACATATCGAAATGGTCTCACTGTAAGTCAAACAATGTGACTGAAAGTATATACAAAAAAAAAATAATAATAATGTGGAAAAAAATAAAAATACAAAAATACAAAAAAAAAATACTAATCTCAAAAACTTGCGTCAAGTCTGTTCATAAGGAAAGCCCGCCATGGCAAAGACAGTGAATGCACACGAGACACGGCGTGGCCCTGGAGTCCACACCCGTACCTGCATCCTGACAGTCCCCGCCTAGAAACAGCCATCGTGCAGCACGGCCTCCACACGGTGACACCTGTGAGAATGTCTGATGGCAACAGAGCGTCCTGCGAGCCCAGTTACACAACAGACCAACGTAAGGAAGTTGAAGCCCCTGAGAGACCCAGGCACCCTGTCTACCTAAACATGCCTCACCCTCTAATGCGCTGAGAAACACAGTAGTAAGCAGAGGTAAGCCCCTCCCTCACGCTCTGATGCATTTCAATGGGATTCTGTCACTGGTCAGAGCTGGTCAAAATAACAGCTAAACAAGACCTGCACACCTACGTTCATTAAATGCGCATCGATTGATTTATGGTTAAGAAAAAAAAGGAGTATGTATGTGAAAAGGGAAATCCTGCCACATGCAGCAATGTGGGTGTGCCCCAAGGACATTACATGGAGTAGATGAGCCAGCACAGGCAGACAAACACTGAAGTCAAACTGGCGGACACAGAAAGCAGGACTGTGGCCAGGGCTGGGACAGAAACATGGCAGCTGTTACCCCAGGGACTGTTCCGGCCACGGAACAGGAAAACGTCCGGAGATCTGTCGCACAGCCTGTGTGCACCGCTCACACCACAGGCCTGCACGCTCGCGGCTCAGGCTGCACCACAGTAAAAAGGCTTAATCACACCAGTGGGCGTGACTCTCACAGAATCATCTGGACCTTCCACCTGCTGTGGCTCTGATCAAGACTCTGAAAGCCCACGTGAAACTGATGCATGAGAGGACAGAGTTCAGCACGGACCCCACAGAGTTCCAGCACAAAAGACGCAGAAGCTCACTACAACAGGGATCTTGTAATTAAAGAAAAGAGAGAGAAAGAGAGAAAAAGGGGACAAAATCAGTTCCCTAAAACCTCCTGGACGCCAGGACCTGCAGGCGGTACTCCAGGTTGGGCCTCAGAAGAACTACGCTAATTTCAGTAAACATCTTAACTAGTAAGCAACGAAAAGGATCATTCGTGAAACAGCGCTCTGGTGGGGATTTAAGTGTGTTTAACTGCCTCCTCTTAGCAACTTTAAATGGCAAGTGTCCTCATCTACGGCTACGTAACAGAAGCATCCCCAAACTTAATGGCTTCAAACATCATTTATTTCCTCATGAAACTACAGTTGGCCAGGACTTGTCTACGCCCCATGAAATCACCCAGGGAACTTGAGTGGGGCTTATGGGAAAACCCGCTTTCCTTTTGCTCACTCCATGGCTGGCCACTCGGTGCTACCCGTGAGCCGGCAGCTCAGCCAAGCCCGTGGCTGGTGGCCTCAGTCCCTCACACCTGGGCCTCCCCATGGGCTGATGGGGTTCTGCACAGCATGGTGGCCAGGCTGTCAGAACAAGACTGCAGGGCGACACGAGAGTACCTGGCATTTTCATCATGTGGCCTTGCAAGTCAGAGTGTCACTTCTGCTGTCCTCTCCAGGGGAATGCTGTCCCAACGTTCCACTCAAGATCAAAGGGAAGGGACATCAACTCTATTGCCAGGTGACAGAGGTGTCATGGGGATACTGGAAGACCATATGTGACAAGAGATATTGGCATGGCCGCCGACTGAAAACACAACCTGCCTCAGTAAGTACCCACGTCATCATTTTGTACACGGGAGAAAGTGAGTCTTAAAAAGGCAATTAACCCCACTCCCCCCCTCACAGCCACACAGCTGTTAAGTAATGGAGCCGGAATCCGCACCTGGACATTTCTGACTTCCAGTCAAAGCCCTCAATCACCATGACTGCTCTGTTTCCCAGTTCCTCCACAGTGCCCACCGTAACTTCCCTGACTGGGATGGTCTCTACTGTTCATGCACATGAAGGGCCTGTTTCATGCAAGTGACATGCAAATCAACTGGGACTCGCCAGCACCCTTCCAGTCTAGTGACTGACACACCCAGAGCTCCCCACCCACCAAGTTAGGTAAAGCTTCTCTCCTGTACTGAAGCATGAACACCCTTCGCGTACAGAGCTGGAATGTTGGAAGACACAAGGCCGACAGTGCGCTTGGATCTTGGGGTCAGCCTGCAGACACGCAGGCCCACACTCACGGGCCCAAGACCCTGAGAAGCTGGAGGGCTGAGGGAAGGGGGTCACGGCATGAAGAGACCCTGCAGAGTACACTTCTCTCTCCCTCTGTCTCTCTCATTCCCCCGCCCATGAACTAGAAATAATTTAAAGTATGAGCTCCTTGAAAGAAAGGATCCCGTTTAGCAAAACCTAGCACCTGCATATAACTCAGCTCCCCTCCTTGACCACAGCAGGGTCCAGTGACTGCTCATCTGTGATAGACCGACTTGTCCACATGCCTGTCTCCCCAGCCCCCACCGGGCTGGACACCTGTGTCCAGCATCTTCCCCTCCCTCGGTCACACTCGCACAAGCCTGTACAGCGGTCCTTCAACAGGTGCTCTGCGGAGTAGAGGGTGACTGAAGGACGGCATTAGGGGAAGATGGAAAGAGCAGTAAGGCAGGGTTATAGGCACTTCCTTCGACCCAACAGGGCAACACCAATACATGAAAACACAAGATGCCACAGTCATTGGGCTGCCGGCCCAGGCCTAAAGAAAGGCGTATTGGGGGGAAGAAATCAAACCCCGAGGGTTTCAGGCTGGAGAGGAACAGAACTGCAAAGGGAAGCTGACACAAAAAGGCTTTTAGTTGAACGAGGAAAAGGATGCAGTCTACAAGCCTCCTGGTGGACTCTGACCCTCCTGTCACCCTCCCCACATGGATCCTGGGGTCAGGGCCTGGTGCAGGAGGGTGACAGGAGGAGGAAGGGAATTCATGTTTTCCGACGCCTCCTCTACAGCAGGCACTCTGCTAAGAGCTTGGGCTTTTTACTCCCACTTAGACATTTTCATAATAAAACCTGGAGCAGCTGGAACAGGAAGTAGGAACAAGAAATAGCACATTTTACTGGCTTTTAGGAACCCAAATTAAGAAATAATTAAGGAAAAGCAGGAACTGATTCTACCTTACCACTACCCTAGATGGGAAATCCTACAGGTATGAGGCACTGGGCTGTTCATGGGGAATGCGAAGACCACCCTGTCCCTCCCTGCAGCACCTCTGTAAATAAAGTCTCCCTTCTCTCGTTGCCCACTCAGCCCTGGCTTCTCGGCTTCCCCATGGGCCACGTCACCTCTGCTCTCTGAAGAGGAGTCCCTGCAGCAAGCCGCGCGCTCTCTTTTCCAGGAAACGCGGGCGCAGTGCCTTGTAGCTGTGACGGGATGGAAAGTGGTGGCGAGGGAAAGGCCCGGCCTCTGTGCTTCCCATCCCCGAAACTCTTTAGAGAAACGTCATTTTGCTGCCAGTTGCCCTGTGTGTGGTAAATGAGGAAAAGGACTTCGCTTCTCCGATCCCCCTGTTGTATGAAAGGGCCCCTGTTGCACGCACAACCTACAGAAAAGGTCTCTCTTGTAGCGGGGGCCTCAGAAGTGCACTCTTACATCGAGAACGCTAATACTCAGATGACTAATGAGCCTATTGCTCTGTATCTGGTTCATAAAATCCCTCTGGCCCTTCTGGTCATCATCCGAGGCTCTTGGCAAAGGCGCACGCACCCTCGTTTCTCAGAGCTGTGCCTGCCCCGGCAGCACTACCAGGAGGGGCGAGGGGACGCGGTTGCCGGCTTCAGGTCTGGTCTCAATGAGAAGGGCACTGGTGTCTCCACTGTCACACCGCTGTGTGGTTCGGCCCCACGTATGCACTTGGTTCGTGTGGGCTCCACAGAGGAGCACACGCTATCCACGTGAAAGTCGCCTTCCTTACCTGGCCTGCCTCCTGCCTCGGCCCACGGTATGGACGTGCAGGCAGAAGCGCACAGACCGTGGTTCAGGGCCTCCGCTCCAGTGTGAGGTGCCGACCGTGAGGCCGGGCAGGGCGCAGTCACGGCACAGTGGACGTGCACGGGACAGGTCCCAGCTCATGTCCTGAGTCCTCCCTGGGCACCCCAGGTACGTCTGCATTCTGCTCTGGGCTAGCTAAGGCTGGGGGCAGATTGCGGTGTGAGGACCTGGCTGGAGGTGTCTGTCTGTCTCTGGTTCTCATGTAAGAAACTATGGAAAAAACTGTGCAAGAAATAAAACACAGAGGAGAATTCTGACGCTTAAAGTACATTTTACGACGCAATTTGGGATCCTTGAACAGATGAGTTCTCCAAAAGGACAAACCGAATTCCTAAGGGGAAAATCCCAAGAAGGAACAGGTGGATACACACAGAGGCTCCCAGACGGCCCTGTTCCCGGGGTCCACAGTGCTTGTGGGGCTCTCCTGGGCAGAGGGGACCCCGTGCCCCCTCCCCCACTCAGAGCCACTTACTTCCCGTCTGCTTCACCCAGCAGGCAGGCGGCTCCTGCCTGGTGCACCAAGGTGTACTTGGACACCCGGCCGAGGAGCTGAAGGCATTAGTGGTGGCAGCTTCCCAACCGAACAGCACAGCACAGTGCTGAGGCGGCACTGCAGAGAGACCAGCGGGACCAGCGGGTGGTGCAGCCATTAAGATGCTGGACTTGCACACAGCCAACTGCTGTTCAAGTCCCAAACCCAGTGGCTTGAAAATCACACTGGGCGCATATGCATGCATGACCAAGATCCTGGGAGGAGAGTGGAGGAGAAGGGATTGTGGCATGGCCATCCTCCTAGGGAGGGTGATTGCTCACTTTCCCTCTCACTGTGACTGTCTCTCTCTCCCCAGTGAGTACATGCACCCTAACACAAAAACCTCTAAAAAAAAAAAAAGACTGGCGGGGACCCAGGGAAGGGGGGGGGCCTCTGTAAATAAAGTCTCCCTTCTCTCGTTGCCCACTCAGCCCTGGCTTCTCGGCTTCCCCATGGGCCACGTCACCTCTGCTCTCTGAAGAGGAGTCCCTGCAGCAAGCCGCGCGCTCTCTTTTCCAGGAAACGCGGGCGCAGTGCCTTGTAGCTGTGACGGGATGGAAAGTGGTGGCGAGGGAAAGGCCCGGCCTCTGTGCTTCCCATCCCCGAAACTCTTTAGAGAAACGTCATTTTGCTGCCAGTTGCCCTGTGTGTGGTAAATGAGGAAAAGGACTTCGCTTCTCCGATCCCCCTGTTGTATGAAAGGGCCCCTGTTGCACGCACAACCTACAGAAAAGGTCTCTCTTGTAGCGGGGGCCTCAGAAGTGCACTCTTACATCGAGAACGCTAATACTCAGATGACTAATGAGCCTATTGCTCTGTATCTGGTTCATAAAATCCCTCTGGCCCTTCTGGTCATCATCCGAGGCTCTTGGCAAAGGCGCACGCACCCTCGTTTCTCAGAGCTGTGCCTGCCCCGGCAGCACTACCAGGAGGGGCGAGGGGACGCGGTTGCCGGCTTCAGGTCTGGTCTCAATGAGAAGGGCACTGGTGTCTCCACTGTCACACCGCTGTGTGGTTCGGCCCCACGTATGCACTTGGTTCGTGTGGGCTCCACAGAGGAGCACACGCTATCCACGTGAAAGTCGCCTTCCTTACCTGGCCTGCCTCCTGCCTCGGCCCACGGTATGGACGTGCAGGCAGAAGCGCACAGACCGTGGTTCAGGGCCTCCGCTCCAGTGTGAGGTGCCGACCGTGAGGCCGGGCAGGGCGCAGTCACGGCACAGTGGACGTGCACGGGACAGGTCCCAGCTCATGTCCTGAGTCCTCCCTGGGCACCCCAGGTACGTCTGCATTCTGCTCTGGGCTAGCTAAGGCTGGGGGCAGATTGCGGTGTGAGGACCTGGCTGGAGGTGTCTGTCTGTCTCTGGTTCTCATGTAAGAAACTATGGAAAAAACTGTGCAAGAAATAAAACACAGAGGAGAATTCTGACGCTTAAAGTACATTTTACGACGCAATTTGGGATCCTTGAACAGATGAGTTCTCCAAAAGGACAAACCGAATTCCTAAGGGGAAAATCCCAAGAAGGAACAGGTGGATACCCACAGAGGCTCCCAGACGGCCCTGTTCCCGGGGTCCACAGTGCTTGTGGGGCTCTCCTGGGCAGAGGGGACCCCGTGCACCCTACCCCACTCAGAGCCACTTACTTCCCGTCTGCTTCACCCAGCAGGCAGGCGGCTCCTGCCTGGTGCACCAAGGTGTACTTGGACACCCGGCCGAGGAGCTGAAGGCATTAGTGGTGGCAGCTTCCCAACCGAACAGCACAGCACAGTGCTGAGGCGGCACTGCAGAGGGACCAGCGGGGCCAGATTAAGATGCTGGACTTGCACACAGCCAACTGCTGTTCAAGTCCCAAACCCAGTGGCTTGAAAATCACACTGGGCGCATATGCATGCATGACCAAGATCCTGGGAGGAGAGTGGAGGAGAAGGGATTGTGGCATGGCCATCCTCCTAGGGAGGGTGATTGCTCACTTTCCCTCTCACTGTGACTGTCTCTCTCTCCCCAGTGAGTACATGCACCCTAACACAAAAACCTCTAAAAAAAAAAAAAGACTGGCGGGCCAGCAGAGAAGGGGTGGTTAGGGTCTGGACTCCCACTTGGCCGACCGTGGTTTGAATCTGAGACCCATGGCTTGAAAATCATGCCAGGCGTGTGTGCACGTGCACCCCAAATGCCAGGAAGACAGGGATCGGGTGTGTCATACCCCTGGGAGTGATCTCTCGCTCTCCCTCTCACTGTCTGCCTCTGCCTCTTTCTAGTGTGGACACACGCTATGACAAAAACCTAAAAGAAAAAGAAAAAAAAAAGACCACTGCAACTATTAGTTTTGCTCTGTCACTTTTCCCGAGAACGATATTGGTTTTCAAACATATGCGTACACTCTTTGGTAATCCCGTCTGACTTCTTCTCCCCCAACTTACTGAGGTGACTCTCCTCGAACACACAAACTACATGGGAAGTGATGCCACGTGATTTCCAACAATCACAGGAAAAGCTTGCAGCTGCCGCTGGGCCATCTCTTACACTCTGGCTCTGAAGGCAGCCAGCCACCATGTGCGGAGGACACTCGAACAGCCTTGGCAGACAGCTACACCAGCGGCATCGTGCCAGTCAGGCAGGACCGCGCCCGAGATCTCGTAGAGACCCCCAGCCCCGCTCAGGCCTTCAGCTGGC
>NW_006159550.1:5966782-5982541 GCF_000334495.1 Tupaia belangeri chinensis | reverse complement strand
TTGCCCGCTGCTGGTGGTCGCCCAGGCATTCAGGTGGCCGCTGCTGGTGGTCGGCCAGGCCTTCAGGTGCCCGCTGCTGGTGGTCGGCCAGGCCCTCAGGTGGCCACTGCTGGTGGTCACACTATGACTGCCATCTCGTGAGCGACCCTGAGACAGAACCACCAGAGTAAGCCGTTCCCGAAAAGAGAATAAACACTTATTATCAGGTCCAGCCACTAAGTGTTGGGGGAATTAATTGGGTGTACAATGATAAATCGGTAATGTAAGAAATAACTTGACTAACTTTTTCCTTTTTTAAGAATTATTCATTTCATTTCATTTATTAAAATTACTTTTTAATTTGACCAGAGAGAGACAGAGAAGGAGAGAGAGAGAAAGGAAAAGTAAGAAAGCAAGCTACCAGGTCGAGGGCTGAAGCCGCGGTCAGCCATGTGGGAGTCCAGTCCCTTAATTACCATGCCATCTGCTGCTCCCCAATTTTTTCCTCTTTTAACTGCTTCACAACATTCAGTTCCTAGCCAAAGGAGATGATCTACCCTTTCCTTAATACCCACCCACACACATCTGAACCCCCTCTCCTCCTTCCACCCACCCAGGTGACTCTCCTCATCTCACCGTCTGTCCTCCGTCCTCTGAGCGCCTCCAGCTCCCTTCCCAGCCTCGCTCCACACCCGACCCTTTGTGTTCCAGCCATCTGTGTGCCTGCCTCCTCTCCCCGACCCCAGACAGCGGGAAGGCCACGCTGCTCTCCAAAGTCTCATTCGACTCTGAATCCACACAGACACCTGCACGTAGCGGGCCTCGGTGGATTCACGGAAGGAGTAGGGAAATGCCGGTTGGTGCAGCAGGGCGAGCAGGGCCACCACCAAGGGCCAAGTTATCTGGAGACATTTCTCACTTCTCAAAAGAATCCTCTGTGGCCAAAACCAAGTGTCACGTGACATGCAGACAACGGCCCTTAGTTTTAGTTCTCCTTTTCTCTCTAAAGCGTCATGCAGTAAAACACCCTTCAGTGCTTTTCAGAGAACTGAGGGAGCCCATGCAGATAGCAAAGTGGAGGGGTGGCCAGCAGGTGGCATGGAGGTTAAGGTAGCTGGATCCCACATGGCTGACTGAGCGGTTCTTGTCCTGGACCCGGAGGCTTGAAAAATGCACTGGACCCATGTGCATGAGAACCCACCATCTCAAGTGAAGAAAAATGCTGGGTGGACCAGCATTCGTCATAATGGCTATGTCGCTGAACTCTTATGTAGTTGACTGTGGTTTGAGTCCCAGACTTGGTGGCTTAAATTCACGCCAGGTGCATGTGGATGTGTGCCCAGAATCCTGAGAGAAAAATGGAGGAGAAGGGACTGTGGCGTGGCCATCTCCTCTGGGAGTTATTTCTCACTTTCCTTCTCTTTCTTTCTGGGGAGCTCACATGCCCTATAGCAAACAAACCAAAAAAGGGTGAGTGAAGAGAGGCCAATTTATTTCCACTGGGATATGTAATATCAAAACAACATTAAATGTAAATACAAATGATAAGGCAGTGGATCATGGCATTCCCTTTACTAAGAAAATGAGGAATCACCCTTCGATGTGAGCAGCCAGATCTTTGGGACTGTTCATGCAAAGCCTTCTGGAAAACCTCTCCCCTTAGGAGCAACCACAGAAACAGTCACAGAAACGCTCAAGGGGAAACACGCCAGCTACACTGAGGTCGACTACCAGCACACCCCGGGCAGGGAGAGGAGATGCGTCTCCACTGACCGAAGCTGGGCACAACCGTCACCGGCCACAGATGGACACGGGGGCTGCCTCTCCTGTCTCTGCCCCGTCGTTCGTCCTGAGATGAGCGGACCTGTGGACCTCTGTCCTGGTGCTCTCCATCCCCACCTTCCGGTTTGCTGAGGGAAGTAGCCCCATCCCCAGTTGCGAAGTCCAGTTCTGTTTGGCCGAGACAGAAAGACCTAAAGAAACCGAGGGACCTAGAGAGTGGCTGAAGCGCATGGTTCTACAGCTCGCCGCACTCTAACCTTTCAGTTCCATGAGCTCCTATTGTTTAAGACGGGGGCACTGGGACTTCTGTTACTTGCCATAAACTCATTCTAACTGTCACTCCAGGTAAATTTAAGACAGCACATCCCCGGGAGCATTTCAGGGTAACACAAGAAGAAATAAACAAGCAAATACTTATCAGCATCGTTTCGAGAACACGCAGACTCCTCTTCTCTGTCTCTTTAAGATGCAATGTACATAGCACATATTTAAAACCCTGAGAAATTCCTGAAGCCGAAAAAACTGCTCTGACGGTTTACGTCAGTATATAAGCTGGTTTGACTTTGGTATTATTTATTCCATAAAACCAAGTAACATCTACATTCTGAAACACATACCCTGTGCCACAGTACTCACCCCGAGAACGAGTAAGCCAGCCCTCGGTTACCTGCGGGTGACGCCTGCAAGTTATTTTGTTAAGGATTATTTTATTTAACTTTATTTTATTTATCTATTGATTCATTTTCAATTTGTTCAGAGAGGGACAGAGAGAGAGAGAGAGAGCAAGCGAGAAAGTAAGCTGCCAGGTCTGGGACTTGAACCGCGGTCGCCCATGTGGGAGTCCGACGCCCTTAACCACCATGCTGCCTGCCGGCCCAGTGAACCTTTTACATTGGCGCTAATTTCTCCTGCACCCCAGCGCCTGTCTGGACACCATCCCAGTGACTGTTCTCAGTGATGCCATGCCAGCGTGGAGCACCACCTGCACAGACCAAGCAAAGTGAGCCCACTGCCCTGAATTCACGCTACCTGAAAACCCCAGGCCCCTGGATTACATCTGCTCTTCCCTCCCCAACTGCAAAGAGATGCCTAAATCTGCAGTTTCCAGAGTGTGGGGTTCAGGAGCCTAGAATTCAGAGTCAGACTGCCCGGGTTCAAATCCTGACTCCACCACTTATAAATGTGCAACCTTGGCAAGTTCAGTTCCCAGGACTGAGGTCCCTGTTACGAAATGTGAAACTTAACAACTGATATAATATACATAATATTGTTATCGAATTAAATGACGTCGGCCCAGACACGGCGGCAGAGGCAGGAGGCAGGGGCAGTAGGGTATTCCACTGCAGGACTGGGAGCCGCATGGCTACCACAGGTTTGCATCCCAAGGGGACCGGAAACACGTCAGGTGTGTGTGCCCAAGATCCTGGCACGCAGAAAGGGGAAAGAGGATCACCGTGCAACGAGATCCTGCCAAGGGCGTCTGCCTCTCTCTTCTTCCCCTCGCATGTGTGTGGACACGCGATCATGAATGAGACAGACGTAAAAAGTATTTAAATGCTACTAGTAATCACACATCTACAGCAGTCAGCACGGTGCCTGCCACATGGAAATGCACACGACCTATAGCAAAACCCTCTCAAAAAAAAAAAAAAGTCAAATAGTGCCTCAACAATTCATAAACCCAGCAGCTATGGTGCCTCTTCTTTTTTTGGGGGGGAGATTTTTTTTTTTTTTGCTATAGAGCACGTGCGCTTGCCAGAGAGAGAGAGACAGAGAGACAGAAAGTGAGAAATCACCCCATCACCCCCCAGGGGGGATGGCCACGCTGCAATCCCTTCTCCTCCATTCTCCTCTCAGAATCTTGGGCACGCACGCACATGAGCTCGGTGTGAGTTTAAGCCACCAGGTCCGGGACTCGAACCATGGTCGACTACATGGGAGTCCAGCGACATAGCCATTACACTAACTGCTGGTCCCTCTTTTCATTTTATTTATTTATTTTTGGCAGCACCTCTTCAATGTGTCTCAGCACAACATTCCCAGAACGTAGAGATACACAGAAATTATGTTACATACACATTCCATAACGACACGTAACCCTCCTAATAATTGGCATAGATGACCAGCACCGCCAAGTGAGCATGCAGAGTCAGGACCATGATTCCAGAGTCATGGCTGACTCGTAACAGAATGAGCAAACTAGCCACACGGGGATACCGCCTTCCCTGGACTCGAACGCAAAGCTGAGTCCTCTTTGGAGTGTAACCCTGTAGCACTTACTTCCTAAATCAGACATGCCAATTGTTTTGTCCATGGTCAGTAAAGCTGACAATGCAAACTCCACAAGGGTGAAGCAAGGAGAAGCGTGGGTGACCGGGTCGATTCTCGGGTTCTAAGTGATGGCTAATGTAATGTGCACATAAGTTCCCAAAGCTGTGGAATGGGATTTGGAAACTTGGAAATCCCTTTCCCATCGGATAATTAGGCCAGCAGAATAAGGGTCAAGTCTTCCCACTAGGACAATGCCATTCCCCTCACCTCACTGAGCCCCGACAGGACCCGAGCCACCTACCCCATGCACACAGACCACGAGACGAATTGTCCTGGAACCAGCTGTGTCCTTCCCATCATGTGGAGCAATACTGAGCCCGGGAAGCTGAGGCTCAGAGAGGTCTTGCCTGGGAGAGGAAGCCTGGGCCAGGGCCAGCTGCTCTGGGCTGAAGTGCGCCCATCAACGAGGCGTGTTCAAGTGCAGACTATCTGTGAGCGGGACCTCACTTCAGAACAGGACGTCTGCAGATACTATCAGATCCAAATGAGGTACCGGAGAAGGGCATGTGAAGGTAGAAAGAGCTGAGAGAGACAGCAGGCGCCGGAAAGGGGACAGAGGAGTGTGGCTGCTACAAGTCTGGGAGTGCCGGGAGCAGCCAGAAGCTGAAAGAGAGGAGGAAGAATTCTCCCCTAGGGGCTTCAGGGGGACCCGGCCCTGCCAACACCTTGGTTTCAGACCCCCAGCGTCCTGCTGTGTGAGACTCAACGGCCACCGTTTTACAGCCCCAGAAAACCCACCCAGCACTTCAGGCCCTCAGCACCTCCCCTGCCCCTCGCCCTGGCTACACTTCCCACTCTCCCTGCCCCTCCATCCCACGTCCCTTCTCTGGCCTTGGGAGAGCTGCGGGTCCCAAGTCCAGCACACTGAGTGGTCTTCAACAGTGACTTTATTAGCACTGAAGTAAGCATATTCTGCCCCCAGGTTGCCCTGGCTCCCCAGCCTCTGCACCCTGCACCACTGTCCTGGCAGTTAGGACCTGAAAACAGAGCGTCTTTCTGAGAAGCAGTATCTGGTGGCCTGACCCAGTTCACTGCAATGAGGTAAAGCCCATGGGGAGATGCGGACCCTGGAACTGGATCTGCCCAGGCCCCAGGGGTGAGCAAGGCAGCTTCAGTAGCTGGAGGGAGCGTGCACACCGTGGCGCTCCACATCCGATGAGCATCAGCATCACGGCACGGCACGGTCGCGGTCAACTCAGGCAACGGGGCCGGCATCTTCAGGTCACACTCGAATGAGATCGGCAGGGCCAAGCACGGAGAAGACACGCCCAGGAACGTACGATGTTCCAACTGTGGGCAGGCAGGCAGACTCGGTGTTGTGAGGAGGTGCCTGTCACCAGGCAGGGAGTGGAGGCCAGCCTCAGCCTCTGCCGTGAGAGGTATGAGGCGGTACGGTGCTGGGAGGGGCCAGGCTTCCGGTTGTGGTGCACTGCTGAGGTTGCATTCTGGCACTCGGAACAAGGCTACGCCAGGAACAGACACCAGCGAGCCTCAGCAGGAGTCCAAGAGCACCCAGGGAGATTGGCTCTCTCCCATGTTGGTCCCCATGGTCCGAGAGCCTCCGCAGAAACCCCAGTGCCACCCCAAGGGCTGGGCTGGCAAGCAGGTCACGGGCAGGGCGAACAGAGACGGCCGCTCAGGAAGTGGGCAGGCTCTGACCAAGCGCACTTGGACTCTCCTTGGCTGCAATGCAGAGAACACCTGCTGGGAGACAGCGCTCGGGGTCCAGGCTCTGCTCCAGAACTTCCAGATGATCAGTCAGGACACTTGGCACCAGCAATCTAAGTAGAACGCCATGGAGACTGACATGGGGGCGTCTGCAACCTTAGAGCTCTTAGTGAGCAGCAGATACTTAGGGAACCCAAGGAGGAAGGTGAAGATTTCTGTGACTATGCTATCTGGAATTTTCCATAAATTCCGGGCTGTTCACGGTTGGATGGGTTTGTTTTGTTTTTATCTGTTTTTCATTTTAAAATGTAAGGTTATTTTTTCTTTATTGTCATCTCGGGGTTGTTGTAAAGATTAAATATGATGGTACGCGCTAGCACTTTGGAGCCAGTAGAACCTTAGGCACATTGAAGGCCGCAATACTGCTATTCCCATGACCAGTAGCAAGGGGTCAGTGCTACCATTATTTAACTATGAGTATGTGACTTGGCAGACACAGGAACGGCGAAGGTGAGGACAGAGGTGGCCATATGCCTATCACCCGGAGCCGGCTGGCCCTAAGGCCTCCACATAGTCCATCTCGCCGTTTCCATAACTGAGGTCACCTTGTTTCACAACATGCTGCTCTCACAGAGGGGTCATGTGTCATGACAAGAGGCTAGCTCTGGTAAGTATGTCGCTGGCGACTCCTCTGTGTGTACATGACAGTGTGCACTTACACAAACCAAGCAATGGAGCCACACGCGACTCGGCTGGGTGGCACAGCCCTGTGGCCCGACGTGCACACAGCCTCCCGCTGATGGAGACAGCTTGCAGCAGCACACGACTGCGGACGCGCTTTCTCGCAGAAAACGTTCCATCACTGTTCGTAACTGTGGTCATATTCCACTGCGTGGAGACATAAATCAACCCCTTGTCTTTGGACAATTAAGATGTTTTCATTTTTTTTACATATGCCTAATGTAGATTGAACATCTTTAAACATAAATCTTCACCCAGCGTGAATAATGACAAAAAAAAACAGGCGACACACATCAAGTGCTTCTAAGTTTGGGCACAAAGCTAAGTGCTTTCTATGCATTATCCCAAATAATCTTGAAACCAGCACTGAGATACATGCTGTCTCCATGCCACTGTATCCATCGGGGGCACTGCAGTTCAGGGAGGAGCGTAGAGTGAATCGTGGCTGGGTTCAAGTCACCCAAGGATGTGTCCTCGGAGCAGGCCCTCAGCGCCTCAGCATCCAGAGGCCAGGAGGTAAGACCGGCCGAGTCAGAGCACAGCCAGCCACGCTCAGGGCTAGAGCATCCTGTGCTCCGCAGGGCAGTGTGAGCACAGGTCCTGGCGCGTCCACACCAACCCTCAGAGCCCCGTGGGGCACCAAGCAAGACTGACCTCGTCTGATTAGATGACAAAGAGGGGAACGCACTGTGAGTCCGGGTACCTCGGAGCAGAGATGTTATCCATGCACTGAAAGCTAAGGAGCCTGGTTTTCAGGACTCACACGTGACTGAGCCCTGCCTGTTCTAATTCTGGGCATTCATTTGCTTTTGGACCTAATTTTGTCTAATGTTCCTAAAATGGACCCCCAGAACCCAATCCACCGTATCAAGTAAGAACACGGGACTGTGGCAAAGACGCTGACGGTATGTTCAATAGACCAATTCTGCCTCCGACGAGGACATGCTGAGCTTCCGTCCTGTCTCCCCTGCACTGGCCAGCCCTGTGTGTGGGTTTGTCTGAGTTCTGGGTAAAGGCAGGAGATGGGGAGCATGTCGCTGGATGTGGGTGCCCAAGGTGACCCCCCCAACCTGCACCAGATGTTAAGGTGGTTAAAAGCCACACTCTTGGGGCCAGGTGATAGTGCAGTGGGGATGCAACTGGACCCACAGGAGAAGGTCCTATGTCCGTGTCCCGGGACCTCCCTGACACACCAGGCACACGAATTTCACCTTTAATCTGGAACAGTTGAGACTGTTCATGGATCCTGGATGGATTATGGCATGAAAACCCTTTTGAGAGTGTCTGTCTCTCTCATTCTCACTCATCGAGTAAATGAATAAATGTAAATAATAATAATAATACTTCTACTGCAGTAAACCACTGATTTTTTTTTCTTTTTAAATTCTTTTTTCAGAGAGATTTTTGCTATAGAATACATGTGCTCACTGGAGAGACAGAGACAGAAGGCTAGAAATCACTTCCAGGAGGGATGGCCATGCCTCAATCCTTTCTCATCCAATCTTCTCTCAGGGTTTTGGGCACGCACCTACATGCGCCCAGCGTGAGTTTTAAGCCACTGGGTCCGGGACTTGAATTGCAGTCGGCTGCGTGGAGTCCAGCAACATAACCTTTACTCCATCTGCTGGTCCCAAGTCATTGATATTTTGGGGTCCTTTGAGCAGCAGTTAGCATTAACTAGGGAAACTAAAGGCTTCTAAGAATTTTCCACCCAATCTGGACAGCTCCCCTCAGCTGTTTCCCAATTACCTTGCTAACTTGGTTTCTTTCATTCTCATCTCCGACCAAGCATGCAGAGCGGATTCGCACCAATCGCATCTGACCGCCTAAGAGTTTACTGCGGGACACTTGTTTCTGCCACGTGGTCCGTATAAGCAGCAAGGCCCAGAACCCGAAGCCACGTCTCCCTATTAAAGCCCTCTCTGAGCAGTGGAGGCTCAGCTTTCTCTAACGAGGAGACAGCGTGAGGGGCAGAGTTGCACAATTTCCCCCAAACGCTTTAGAATCCTGAGTTTTCTGCAGAGAAACACAGATGTTCGTCTCTCTGACAACAGCCAGAAGCTTCTGCCAACACATCAGCCCATTTCAAGAGAAAAACAGACACAAATACCAAATATATGCCAAGTTCTCTCTCAAATAGCTTTTCCCCTATTTTCTTATTTTCAACTTGACTTTCTTCCTACCTTGCCCGTCACATATTTTCTGATCTTCCAAGGCACACACATTTTGCAAGTATTAGCCAGAAAGCTTCAAAACTGCTTGTACTTCTCAGAAAACTACTCTGTTGTGCACCCAACAGACTCCTCAAGCACCTTATCAAAATACCAGGGTTCAGTTTGGGTTACAGTGAACGTTCTCAGCCCAGATACTCTGAATCTTGTCCTCCAAATATCAAAGCTAAGAACACACTGGCCTGGAGACTCCTGAATATCATCAAGACTTCTAAAGTCTAGGCTGTTTGTAGCTAATGCCTCAGTTCAACTCTGGCCTCTTTGAGCTTGAATGTGTAACAAATACAGGAAGCTACAAAAGGAAGAGGTAGAAAACAAAAGGCTTTATTAAAATAGGATTGCAATGGATTTTTCTGAATGTTCTCCCAGCAGACAGGGATGAAAACAGCCATGCTACACACACTTCAGCTGGAGAGGGCTGCCGAGTTAACCACTTCCATGGGCCCAGATCAGCACCTGTGCTTGGAGTTCACAAATACAGAAGGATTAAACCACAGGGAGCTGGAGTTGAAAGTGAGGCGCAGGACGAGGAGCCAGCCTATCCTCCCCAACAGCAGACAGGGGTGCCTCTGTCCCCATTCAAAGGAGGGCCTTTCAAGAACGCAGTCCACAATCCAATTGCATTGTGCAACTGAGGTATTTGCGGCCTTGTCTGACTGGTTAGCTTTAATGCTTGCAACATCTGGCTAACAAGATTAAAGCCGATCCCAGCCTAAGAAGGCTAGCTTTCCTCAGCTTTCCTGTTTTGACCCCAGGCTCATCCTCACTCTCATCTGAAACAGTTTAAGGACGCAAGCCAACAATACTTATTGATCACCAATTATATGCAGACCAACTAGCGTAATACACACAATGAAGAAATGAGCCTGCATGATTTATCAACGTCTTTTCCAGCCCTGTGAGTTTACACAAGGAATTTACATCTATCTGGCCAAGAGGCTGGATGTTATTGGCTTAATTCGTCAGTTTTTTTCCCCACAAAATCTGTGCTTGGCTTTGGCCTAAGGGACTGGGTACAAGTCACAAGGCATCAGTAGCACTAATAGATCAGCTCCTATGGTTTTCCAGCTTCTTTCAGAGGGTTCGGCTGTTGGCAGAAATCTGTGACATTTTCAGGGGATTTTGTTTAGTCATGAAGCCACTGGCTCCCAGGACTTCTAGTGTTTTTGTGAATTTTAAAATGCTCAAACAGGTGTGCAAATAGGAGATGCAGGCAACGCTGCCTTCCTCGTTAGATAGCGGGACTTTAGAATTCGTTAACTGATCACAGCTCTGAAATGTATCCTAGCACAGACACACTGCAAGCCTTCTTTGGGATCAGAAAAAACAGGTAAGCACGATGCCACACTAAATTAAGGCATGAAGCTCAAAGGACAAAGAGCATTTCCATGAGCCCTGTCAGGGCTTGCTGGAGACCATCTAGGTATCTTTCTACTTCGAGTTCACACTAAAAGCTAGCATTTATTGGCCACTGCCCATGCTCCAGGGTGGGCACTGCCTAATGATGTCCAGAGGCATGGGTGGCCACTCCCATTTTACAGATGAAGAAACTGAGATCCACAAGCATTTCATAACGTGTTCAAATTGGCCCTTCTGTTCCTTTTAAAAAAAAACAATTACTTAATTTAATTTAATTTATTATTATTATCGTTATTTTAAAACTTGGCCAGAGAGAGGGGAAGTGACCAGGTCTAGGACTGAAACCACGGTCGGCCGTGTGGGAGTTGCCACCTGTTGGTCCACGTTCCTTTTTGTTTTAGAGATTTTTGCTATAGGGCACATTTGTTCTCCGGACAGACAGAGAGAAAGGAGAAATCACCCCTCCAGGGGGATGGCCACCCTGTAGTCCTTCTCCTCTGTTTTCCTCTCGGGATTTTGAGCACACATGCACAGGAGCCCACTGTGAGTTTCAAGCTACCAGGTCCAGGACTTGAATCGCAGTGGGCTACATGGGAGTGCAGCACCTGAACCCACCACGCCGCCTGCTGGTCCCTCTGCTCTTTCTGAGGAAGGATTCAAGCCTGGCTTTTAGGCTCCAGGGCCCACGCCCTCCACTCCACAGTGGCATCTTCCACGCTATGGTTTGTTCCCTAAAATCACGCAAGGGAAACAACGGCAGCGTCTCCTCCACTAGGTTACGCCGGCATTTCAAGGCATCCCTGCTACAGCCTACAGTGAAGTACAGTTGTTCAGCTGCCTCATTACCTACCTTCTTTTTAAAAAAATTTTTTTTAAGAGAGATTTTTGCTATGGGGCAAATGTGCTAACCAGAGAGACAGAGAGACAGAAAGCAATAAATCACCCCCAGGGGGATGGCCAACCGCTTCTCCATTCTCCCTCGGGATCCTGGGCACGCACGCGCAGGCACCTGGTGAGTTTCAAGCCTCTGGGTCCAGAACTTAAACCGTGATGGACCACGTGGGAGTCCAGAGACATCACCATTGCGCCATCTGCTGGTTGCTCGTCACCTAACTTCTGAAAGCCCTGCCTTTCCTTGTGAGGCTAAATGAAACTCCAGTTTCCCGTTTTACTTTATTTTTCAAACACCTATTTCTAATGTTTTTATTTAAGTATTCTTTGCAATTTTCCCCTCAAATATCAGAGTCTGATTTGACTTTGATCCACAAAGCCATGGAGAGTGAAAGACACAACTCCTTCCCAGGGAAATACCCTCCTGGGAGAACCGAGGTCTCTGCAGGAGACCTAGATGTGACTTTGCCAGATGGTGTCAGATTCATTTCTCTTTCTCTCCTTTTACCTGAGAGCCCTCTACCAGGAAGGCTGCGCTTCCAATCACTGAAACATTCCTCTCTGAAACCGAAGAGGCCCTTCCCTAAACTAAGTATAATCGCTTTCCATGACGTGGTGCAGAGTGGAAATCCATAAGCCCCATGGGGAGGGGCCCCTGGGAAGCAGGGGGTCCTCAGTAACATGAGGACCCAGGTGTATCGAGGCCTGGCCCCCCTGCCCAGGACGGCAGAGCAGAGGATGAAGGGCCAAAAGCAGGCTGACATAGGACAGTCATGCTCCCCGCCGCAGCGTGGGCGTCTTCCCCAGCCCAAGCTCCAGGGAGAGCTCTGTGAGTGCGAAAGTCATTTGCCCTGCCCCGTCTGCCCTTCCTCCTAGAGCGGACCATCTGGGCAGCGCCAGGCCTCTGGCACGACGTCGCCGCCATCTTCTCACGTCAGTCACAACTCCAAGAACGCTCTGCATCTTCCAGCCCCCCTGGTACTCACAGGGGTTCCGAATGCGAGTGTGCTGCAGCGTCCAGCACAGAGACAGCAGGGCCGAGGGCCCAGGGCCCAGGCAGTGCCCTTAATTCAAGCTACTTGATAAGATTCTGGGCCCTACTTCTGCTGTAACAAACTACATGCTCCCCCCCAAATCTGCAGGTCTTAGCAATTTGGCTGAGGGCCTTAGAGATTCTGGAACTTTTAGCAACACAGCCAAAAGCCTAGGAGTCAAAAAAACAGATGTGAGCTGAAAATCCTCACTCATGACACCAATTCAGTAACGCTGAGAAACCTGGTGCGAGGTACCCGAACCTTGCTGCTTCCACGGGTACCCCGACTTCTGATGGGAACAGGCCCATGCTGTTCAGAACTGGGCTGTCAGCAGGGGCGTCGGACACACCTGCTTCAATCAGGGGACCTCTCGGAACATTCTGTTTTCAACTTACCAAACAGTAACACAAACTCGAACTAATAGCAATTATTTCTTTTTAATTGACTGTTTTGTTACAGAATGGGAAAGACTCCAAGTCATCAACAGCTTGTTCATTTATTCAACAAGTATTTATCGAAGCTCTGTTGCTTCTGCCCCATGCTGGAAACCAGGGACATAAAGATAAAAGATGAAAAAGTCAATACCCTTTGTCTGGAGAAGACCCAGGAAAAGCTAGATTTTTAATGTTTGTGCATTTATCGTTTCCATGACCAATTTAGGCTATTCTAACAAAGTACAGCAGACGGGGGTGTGTTTTATCAAGAACAGAAATCTGCTCACAGCTCTGGGGCTGGCAGTGCGAGATCAGGGTGCCGGCAAGGTGGGTAACGAACGGCCCTTGTCTGGTCAGAGACCCCGAATTGTTGTCACCCTCACATGGCGGGGAGAGGGTATGAGCTCACTGGGGCGCCTTTATAAAGGCATCACCCCACTCGTGAGGGCTCTGCTCTTAGGACCTCGTCGCCTCCTAAAGACCTCACCTCCTAATACCGCATCACGGCGTAGGGTTTCCACACAGCCCCCTGGGGGGCACGGTCAGTCAGTCCATGGATTGTTTCTGACAGTTGTTGTGTCTTACTTCTCTGTCTCGTCCACTTGTACCCTGCTGTACCCCAAGATCCTAGAATGCCTGGCCTATGGCAGGCACTGGGTGTGTATCTGTGGGATGGATGAATGAATGACACAAATGCTGCTAACAATTAGATTTTTAAAAAATAATTATTTATTTTATTTATTATTTTTAAAAATTTAACCAGAGAGAAAGAGAGAGACAGGGAAAGTGAGAAGCTGCCAGTTCCAAGACTCGAACCACAGTCGGCCATATGGGAGTGCAGTGCCTCAACCCCACACGGCTTGTCAGCCCAGCCAACAACTAGTTCTCACTTCAGCCAGGTCCTCATGGACCTCCTGTATAAAATGATTTAGAAGGACTAAGTTAGGTCCCAAATGAGCACGACCCACAGAATACAGGGCCTTAGTAACGTAATTAGTAGCTTTTATTGGAGAAAGTAGAAAACCGTCCATTCTCTAGAAGGAAACAGTTTCTGACTGCAGGCTCCCCGACCTCTCTCATGCTAACATGCAAAGAATGCCCCAGCGACGCCCTGCCGGAATGACATCGCCAAGGCTGCAAAACCTATCATCCACGCATACCCAGAACACATTTCTGGGCCCCTGGAGACTAGAGGGTTAGCACACTTTTTAAGCTCTCAATAAATATTTGTTCCCAAGGCCTTTCTAATCTCCTAACAAAAGGATTCATTCTCCAAGGTCTTCCTTGGTGCTCACTGCTCTCCCAGAGGCACAAGGGTCCTTCAGTCCCTCTTTCTGACTCTGCAACCTTGGCCAAGAGAGTCGCCCTCTTTAAACTTGCATTATCTAAACATAAACTAGAAATACCAATAGTTAATTCAAAGGGCTGTAGTAGGAACCAAATAAGATTTTATACACACACACACACACACACACACACACACACACATATGATCACTTTGCATCCTTCACAGAAGGCCCTCAACCAACGTTACCTGCCCCCGTTATTATTCACAAATGTAACAGCACTGTGTCTGGATTTCAGTCTCAAAGCCCCCACTAAGGAAATTAGGCAGGTCAGTCCTGACCTACCCTCTGCGTTGGCATAGGCAAAATCTAGGCTTCAGGTTACATCAGGTTCAAACTCTGGCTCTAAAAAAGGCCATTTTCTAGCCCTATCAAGCTTAATATTTCTTTTAAAATGGTTGCATCTTTGTCTTATCTTTAGCAAGAAAATCTGTGAAAGCCTAGCTTTGATGTGCTCATACTTGTTCTAATACACATTAAAATTAATAAAGAATGATTTGAATATTTTTTAACAGCCAGCATTCACCTAACTCATTTCAACAGTATTCGCTGGAAAAGTTAGTTCAGGATCTCCAACCAAGATCTTACCTCTAAAAAGATTCTATCGCTCCTTTTCTGAAAAAATCCAACTAAACTCTGCAAACACTAATCACGCCCCCTAAGGCACTACAGCCCTTTAGACCACCCAGGGGGTCCTCTTTAGAAACAGAATTCCAATCTTTCACCCTCTGAACTCGGAAGTAACAAAGGGCACAGAGTGGACACTGTGGCTTTGCACAGACGGAAGGGTACCCAGAATCCCCAAGCTCAGACATTTCGGCCCTTTTCTGTGCCGAAATGGTTTGCCCGAATGGACAACTTTCTGCAGCTCAACTTGCAGAAGAGGATGACATCTACATGGTGTGAGAGGAGGGGAGGCATTTTTTGAAAATCTGTTTGGGCTATGGCTTTTTCAAGTTCTAAAACTAAAAGTCAGAAAAAGTACAGAGCCCGCGTAATGGCACCTGGTCAAGAACAAGGGCCCCCACTGCCTCTAAGGAAAGAATATGTTCTACTGCTAGGGCACCTCGGGATGAAGCCACCCCAGGCACCTCGCTCAGGGTGTGCAGTGCCAGCACTGAAAACGAGTCAGATGATGCTAATAGAAAGTCACCCTTCTTCAGATGCCGGCGACACCGGAGCCACTGCAATATGGCAACATAAATAAATAAAAGCAGCAAGTACTGATACTAGCTATAAATAAAACGGCCTAGGATGGTATTCCACAAACATTTATGGACCCCAAACACTCAGCCCTTTCGTGAGTGGAAAGGAGTTGAAGTGCTATTCAATAATACAGTTGTCTTTGCTTTTAACTGCAATTACTCTACAGCCCTCTTAATAGCTGTCACTTACTCATTTCCAGGCTGCAGCAAATTATAGTGAGAAGAGGAACTGGTAGAAGATTTCTTAGTGAGCGACACGTTCTCCCATGTCTGCAGGCTGTGGGCCCTCCTCTACAGCACACCCACTGTGCGCGTCATCTGGAGGAGAAAGGACAACAGCGCCAGCCCCGAGGTCCGGAGGGTCCGGAGGCTCGCAGGTGCAGCATGGGCCCCACCCCCACCTCTGAGTGGTCTTTTTCCTGACCTGAAGAGAAAAATGAGCTTTTCAATAGGTGCTCCAAAGGCATTTTATCAGTATTAAGGATATGAGTTTAAGGAGAGAGAGAGGTGTGTATGTGCACGTGTGTGCGTGTGCGTGTGCATGCACACAAAAGAGTAGGGACACGAGCTTTATTTGAACAGAATAAATATTCCAGGTATTAATAATATTGTAAGCCTCATCCTTTCAGGACACACATCCGAGGCAAAGGAGAACTGGGTCAAAGGCATAAAATGGTCTATAAAAAAGAAAATGTGTTTAAAACGAAAATAGCACCTAATAGAAAAAACTGAGCGATCACTTCCGGCACTTGGGAAAG
>NW_006159550.1:5957830-5966428 GCF_000334495.1 Tupaia belangeri chinensis | reverse complement strand
AAAGAGTACAACTTGTCTCTAAATATTAAAACTGTACAAATACAAAAATAATTCTTTAAAGGAGCTTGCAACACTCGAGTTAATGAACCTGGATATGCTGTTGCCTGGCAGTCCTGACCAAGCATCACTCCCGACCGGACTGGGTGGACCCGGTGACCAAGAATGTGTGCGTTTCCAGCCCAGTCACATCCGTGTCACCTGCGTGACAATCAGGAACCAGAACCTTGTGATGGCAGTTCTTTTTAGAACACTGGTTCCTTCTCAAGTCTGCATGTAGCCTTGAGATCAAAACAATCCAATGAAAAGACCCCCTAGGAAATATTCCACCCCTTGTGCCTTCAAAAATTCAAAGAATCAACAGATGAAAGGAGAGCCATGCACAAATTACTTGCCGCTCAGCGATGAGCTCTCTACTTTTTAATTAACAGCCTGTCCTTAATCCAAAAGTAGAAGCAAAACACACCACGCACAGGGCGTCCGCACCTCTTACCAGGAAGTGTTACCTTTCCTCCTCGAGCTTCCTCTATTCCCATGGGAGTGGATTTAAACTGAAGACGCAGTCTCGGCAGCTTGTGTAGCTCAGTCATGCAAATAGTGTGGGATGTGCCACCCAGAACTCCGCGTGGGAGGACAGCCAGGAAACCAACTCTCCTTTCCTCGGAGCAACTCTGTCCCATCCAGAGGATGGGGGCACATGGACTGCGTGCTGTCTTTTCAATAGAGCAAGGGAGGAGGAGAGAGGGGAAGGCCAGCTCATATTCCAGAAGGATCTGTAAACACCTGCGTTTGAACCGTCTGTACCCGACCTGTCTCCTACCCTCCCGCGCCCCTGAGAGCTTCCCCACGCACCCCGGGAGCCTCCAGGCTGGCGGATGGCACAGTGTGCTTCCAGAGCACCGACCTGGGAGACGGCCGGGGCACTAGGCATCTCAATCAGCAGTCCCGAAGACGTTGAAAGGATTTGTTTGAAACATCTCTTAAATCTTTCTTCAAGGTGCTCAGAGGCAGGAAAACTGCTGATTTTCAGTCTCACTGCTCTCTGACCTTGTCAGCTTTCAAAATCCCCTGCCAGCCTCTTCCCCAGGCCAGGGAGCGTCGCAGCACAGCGGCCGCGAAGGGAACCGCCATGCCGTCTGCGCGGGGCTTCCCAGGCCAGCAGGGGAGATGGAAAAGGGAGCGAGCATAAGCAGATACATTTTGGAGTTGTTTTCATTTTTTGCGTGGAGGCATGCCTGATCCTCTAGAGGGCGTCTCGGTAGCGGCTGAGAGCTACCAGGCTCCACCAGGAGGAGTGGAGCGAGACCCAGGCCACGCAGAGACTCCAGAGGAGGTGTCAGACCTCGTTACAGGTGCTGGGAGGTTTCAGACAAACACGGACTCCAGGAACCCACCCCGGCCTCAGCTGTTCTGGTGAGGAGATCCGCGTCCTCTTCCTCTCAAGCTGCCTACGTGATGCTAACCAGCCCACGGCTCCGTGTGGGATCTGCTAACCATGCCCAGCCCTCTCCCTCCATGCTGATGGCTAAGAAACCTAAAGCCATGAAGGGAGACTCAATTCCACTCAGTGCCAACCCCAGCACTAGGTCCCTGGCCTCTCCATCGCAAATCCAGTGCCTGGAACACCAGACCCCACAGCTCCGCGGGGTCAGCACCTATAAAACATGCCCTTGGCCAGCAGCACACAGGCTTACTGTCACCCCAGCCTGGGCTCCTGCCTGCAGGGAGGTGCCTGCCACAGCCATTGCAGCCACAACCAGGCCTCCTCCTCCCCTGGAGAGGGCACAGCTGCCCTCGGCTGCACCACCGCGTGGCCCCGACTGCCCAAAGGTGAATGGATTCATGAACAAAGTTCTCTCCTGGGGGCCACACGCCAAGCTTCTGAGAACACTGGGGAAATACAAAATGGCTGGCTGTCCCAGACAGATCTTATTTTCTCCAAACAGAGAGAAGTAAAACCCAGGAATCAAATCCTGGTACTGGAAAACACAGCAAACCTGACATTTGAGTCACAATGCAAAGAACAGAATTATGTTGTGAATTTTGCTGTTGTTGTTTGTAGACACTACTTGTTCAAATAAAGGCATCTTTTTCTATGCAAGTTAGCCAAGGCCCAGATACAGTGGTGCTGGTGGCAGGGGTGGGCTGCTCGATGCTGGAGGCCACATGGGGCGTCCTGGGTCCTCCTGAGCAAAGCAGATGCCCCTGTGATCCTGGCAGGCAGGAGGGCTGGGAAGGGCTGCCATGCAAAGACTCTGCAGGGATCTCTCCATCTCTCTCTCTCCCTCTCCCTCTCCCTCTCCCTGTCTCTCTCTCTCTCTGTCTCTGCAAGGACACGCAGCCTCTGACCAAAATAAAAACAAAAACAGTCAAGGCCCCTGTCTGAACCAGCTCTCAGACTTCAGCCAGTTCATGGTCACAGAGCGAGGTCCTAGAAGGACCCTGGTGCTCCACCAAAAACTGTGCTGCCCATCCTCCTCCCAGCCTTCCCCAAGGGCACCTTCATACAGTTTTACAGAAAGCTGTGCACCAGGGAAGGAAATAACCAGGCCTTTCAGAAACCAACGGGCCATGGCTCTGAGCTGACCCCAACTCCAGATGCTCAACACCACGGCCGCACGCAGAGCCCGCTCTTATGGAGGCCAGGTGGTCTGTGCAGGGCCAGCTCAGGTCCGCGTCAGATGGACCCACTGGGCCACCCATCTGCAGTCACTTTCCCAGTTCAGATACAGCCGGCAGGACCACTGCACTGAGGAGGCACGAGTGTTGGGCTACTGGTGTGAGGGAGAAAGAGGCTGTAGAAGGTCGAAGCATGTGGTCTCAAGGGTCCAAGTACACTCAATTCCAGAGTGACCTCAGAACAGTTAAGCTTGGGGTTAGCCATGTGTGTGCTATTTGGCTTCAAAGAAATGGGCCTGGCCCAACCCATGAACACCAGGCTAAATCGTTCCAGCAAGGAAGAGCCAAGAGCCTATCAAGTTCAATTGCGAGCTGAAACCCCTGCGAGCTGCTAGGAAAATAATACGCAATCACAGCCCAGAAACCTAAATTATCAAGGCCACGGCTCTCTCAGAATGGGATGAATGAAATGTGGGCAACCACACGTGTCGTAAAGATCCAGCCCCCGGTGTGTCACGAGTGCCCGGTTGCCCGCGGGAACTGAGGAGGAAGGAAAAAGACAGAAACCCCGCCAATGCAATCCAGCCCAGACTGTGCGTGAAGGGCTGGGGGGCACGTCTCAGGAGAAACACTCTCTACACACTTCCAAGGTATGGACTCCTGGTCAATACCCATGGGCCCTCGGTGCCAAGGACAGAGCTGTCAGCAGTCAGGTGACGACGGTTCGGTAGGCAGCAACCACAGGAAGTGTTACTCCTTGTCTTCATCACACCGAGGGTGGGTCTGGGCACAGCAGCGATAGAAGCAGTGACCTCTGCCTCCCGGGACCAGGGCTCTGCATGTGCCACATGGCTCCCGTAGCTGGCACCCATGCTGGCCCACCTCCAGAGGCCCCTCAATGACGGTGACCTCAGGAGGGCCAGCTGTCAGCAAAACTGGGATGGTGAGCGCACCAAGTGTCCCCAAACCGAGTGTCCCAGGGACAAGCAAGCCCCTTTGGAAGCTCTTCCTGAAAGATGGAGAGCCCATAGCCATGGCTAACAGGACGTCTCTCTGCAACGTCCACTGAGAGCCTCTTGTGGGCTCAGTGTGGAACACCGGCCTCGAGTCCCCCAGATGACTCAGGAAAATGACACACAACGGTGACAGTGTGGTCACTGCTGCGCCACAAGGCACTCATGTGTGAATGCGGGGAAGCTCGGAAGGTCCCGGAGAGGGTGACTCCTGAGTTGCACGGCATGGCCAGGAGGAGTTGCGGGCTCAGCTGCCTCATACAGAGGAAGCCGAGCCCCTCCACGCCCCAGCCGACCACGCGAGGCCTTCTGTACAATTCCTTTTCTGCTGGCCGAGGTCATGTCCACTCCAGCCTGGCGTCGCCGAGTGGGAAGCTGGACTCTTCTACTCGCTCGCCCACCCCCTTCCTCACAGGCAGCTTCCGAGCAGAATTTGATAACGGGATCAAGGGAAAGGGGGAGCTGGAGGAGAGGCCCCCAAATCGAGTTCTCCGGGTCCACAGGGCCCTTTATATCTCTGAAGCAACTCCATACTATGCCAAGCAGAAACTGCTCTCTCCCCTGGCTCCAGAGAGGGACAGGCCGCAACCCCAGCCCCGGTGGAGGTGGTAGACATAAGTGAGAATGACAGGCGTCTCAGCTCCCCACCTCATAAGGTGGGCTAGCCCTCAGCCTCAGACCCTCATCCAGGACCGGCAGAAATGGACTCTCATTAAACAGAGACAGAATGGAAAGCAAAATACCAGCGATACAGGCAGAGTGAGCCACAGACCAGAGAAAACAGCTGCATATGAAAGGATTAGAAAATAAATTAGAAGAACTTGAGGGATTTAGAATCCATCTCAGGTACCCTGAAAGAAAATCCCTCCAGGATTGGGAGAACCAGTCTGTGTTAAAACCTGGGCCATAAGGAGGCTCTAGCCTCTGGCTGCCCGAGGAATTTGTACTCTGAGGTTTACACTCTCTGCTCACTCCTGACCACTTTCCAGGACAAGGGCTCTCACACTGGAGTCAGGACCATGCACATCACCCCCAGGGGCTCATTAAAATGCAGCTTCCTGCACCCCAGGTGAACCCCAGCATCTGAGTCAGGACCGCAGAACTAGGCATTTGGTTATCCCCTAGTGGTGGCCATGCCCGTGCTAAACCCCCTATTTAAACTGCTGGCTAAAATTGCAGGAGGTGCTAGTGGCTAAATTGATCCTTTAGAGATTGCTGGATTCTAAAAGGAGTCATAGTGCAGTCATATTGTGACCAGTTTTAATGAAGTAAAATTGATACCAGGGAAGCCGGGAAGTTCTCTCCAAAGCATACATATGGGTAAAGCGCTTCAATGATTGCCCACTGCTCTGCTGATAAAGGCCAAGACCACAGTCTAACCCAGGGCCAGAGCACTCCCTGCCTACACTGCAGTCATCAGTTCCTGCTGCATCCAAGGCCCCCTCTACATGGCCTTTACATGCTAGCTGTCTGTGTGCAGGGACCACTCTCCCCAGCCAAATCCTTTCTCCCTCTGCCCAGACCCCCCTGACTGTAGGAACCTCTGAGGCGGCCCCTGTCATTAGATCTGGCCCACAGCTCCGAGCACAGCCCCAGGACACCCGCACTCTGGGTCCCTGGTGTACAAGCAGCCCGTGAAGGCGGCCACAGGCCTGCTTCGCTTCTAGGAGGGAGGTGCACTGCGGTCTGTGTGTCACCTGGCACCCCATGGTACAGGGCAGGTGCTCGTAAGTACCTGTGGGTGAAAGAATGACTCACGGAGTACTTCCAAAGCACATGGTGCAGGTCAACTCAGACCAAAAGTTTCAAGTTACACATTTAAAATACTCTGACCCCTTTCTTGGAAGTTGGCAGCTCCACTGTTTTCCAGAAGCCTGAAGACAAAGTCCTACAGGGACCTCTCCTTCCAAGCAAACGATCCTCAGGAGCCCGTTAAAAGGCAGCTGCCCGGGTCCCCAGCCACTCCTAGGCCCCGAGGTCCCGGCACCTCATCGGCACTTAACCATTCCTGAGCGCTGGCACCTACTGCTTCTAACGGATCAGCCCGGCTTTTCAAACACGATTTCTAAATTCCGAAAGCAGAGAGCGATTCAGCGTTAACACTGCTGCTGCGTCGTCTCTCTGCGCCTTGCTCTGACCTGGTTATGCAATACAACCTTAGGGCGACTGGTTCATTGTCTGAAAGGTAACACCGAAATAAAAACAAAGCCAGGGCTATTCACGGCTTCTCCTCACCCTCAAGTTCAGACCGAGTCTCGGGCTGTTCCGTTACACACTTCCACGCGAGACCTGCTGGCAGCACGGTGTCCACCCCCTATGCGGGCTGACGTCCCACAGGGCACACAGGGGAGTCCGCCTGTGCCCTCCTCCCTGGGCCATCCTGCAGGCAGCTGGCCACCCAGGCTGTGCTCTCTCACATGCCCCCGAGGCAGCAAAGCTCTGAGCATGACTCATGCCACCCTTCAAGCCTCACCACGTGGCGCAACCCACTCAACACACATCCCAACGCGGCAAGTGGTCGAGGCGAAATGGAATTCCACAAACTGACGGGAGCTTGGCAGCAGGAGAGGGAACCACACAGCCTGCTGCAGGAACGGGCTCGGCTCTGAGTCTACGTGAAGGACGGCCAGCCTCCGGATGCCTGGGCCCCTCGTCTGCCGAACGGCACAGGTGAGCTAAGATGCCCGCGCTCACTTCTAAACCGCCGTATACTTTAGGATGAATATACTGGGCTGTCAGGAAAACCACCACACATTTTTGCATAAAATAATACGTCGTAACTTTCCGGACGACCTAGGAATCCTTCAGTGGCTTACTGTGAATCTGTATGTCGCCACACACATCTTCTCGTGGGTCTTTAGACATGGTCACCGTGGGGGTCTATCTCCAGCCACACCCAATCCGGATAGACAGCAGAGGTATGGCCACAGGCCTGGCGCCCTAGGGCTGACCAGCCCGTCCCTGCCGCCCTCCTCCCACGTCCTGGGGGAGGGAGCAGTGGCTAACTTCCATCACCAGGAGCGTGTGCCCCGTGCTGAGTCTGACGGGCTTGCACACGATGATTGGGTAAGTGACTCCGCATGGCTACAGAAATGGGCACGGGGTGGAAACGCTCCAAGCACCGGTTCTCAGAGGTTCTTCCGCTTGGCAAACCGCTCTCTCGGCCCATACTTCCATCCACAGCGTCTCAGTGTCTAGATTGACATTTATCCTCTTCCCACCCACTCCACAAAGCCATTACAGAGTGACTGTTTCCTGGGTACAGAAGGTACTGCCTAGCGAGCCGAGAGCCAGCTGTAGCCTTCCGAGGCGTAAAGTAGAAAAGGCACCCAGCAAACGGCCAGTGACCAGAGGGGACGAGGGGAGACGCAGGAGGCTTCCCCGGTGGCCTTCAAAGGAGCTGCCCAACTGGGACGGCTGGACGTGGAAGGCGCTGCTGGGACCACGGAGCCCTGCCCGGTCTGCACACTCAGGGCTGTGGTCGTCCTCCTTTTATTTTTCTATTTAATCCCCAGAGTAGTTTCTAAAGCAGCTGATAGCCTCAGGAATCAGCTCAGATGAAGAAAAAAGTGAACACTGTAGCCACCCACCAGCCAACGGCATTTCAACAGCGTCCTACGCGCAGAAAGTCCCCCAGCGATGCCAAAAGGAGATTGGAGAGGGCTGCTGGACCCGCTGGGCCCCCTGTCCACACTACGTGCAAACGCCACCAGGTCCGCAGGGTCACGTTCCTGCCGGCCGCCCCTCCACTGTGAGCCCGTGGGCTGGGCGTTGCTCTCAGGGCTTCTGTTCATGCTTGAACAAACGGAAACGGTCTCAGAAGGTCAAAGACGGGGAAACGTCCAGTCACCCACCTTCAGCCTCTGCCTCCAAGTAAAAGAATAATCAAATAAAATGGCGAAATCCCAGGTTCAATCCAGCTGAACTGTTGGATTGGTATGGCCAATCTAAAGGGTCTTCCAAAAGCTCACGGGAAATGCTTACTGTGGAAACACTACGTACAGATTTCAAATACTTTCTTACCCAGCAACACTTGTTCTTTTCTCCTGAGCTCATAGAAGTCCCCTCATATTTACAAGGGTTTTTATTCGAGGGAGTCAAACTGCTAACATGGCTCACTATGTCAGTTCTTCTAGGTCGCCGTCCATTGTAATGGATCCTGATCTGTATTTCAGCAGCTGACTTAGCTTAGATTCTTGAGGAAAAGATGTATAAAGCAAACCAACAGCCTGCTCAAGAGCTTAGGAAATTGAGAAAAAATTACCCAGACTGCTTAAAGAGAATGAAAGAGTAGAGGCACGTCTTCAAGTGATGGTACCAACACATCTGAACTAAGAGCCTGAATAGATACTACCGACCGAATTAGAAATAATAACGTCAATAATAATAGCGAATGCAACCCAATGCTTTCAGGGTCCCCTGCTTCACAATCACGCTTACACTTAATCATCTCAGCAGCAGGAAGAGGCTGGGACTAACATCACCCCTCACTGAAAGAAGTCAAAACCAAAGCTGAGAAAGATAATTCACTTACCTGGGGTCACCCAGCTGGTGTACTTAGAAAGAGACGTGAACCCTCAATTAGCACGTATGTATTTATTTAGCTTCAAACTTTGAGAACTCTTTTCCTCTTTTCTAAATCCAGTCACCAAATAGTTTATTTTCTCTCTTCACTGTCCATCTGCAAACACCATGAGTCCAGGCCCTCCCCTCCTTCCCTCTGCCATGCCCGGGTGGCCTCCAGCTGGACAGAGAGGAGGGGGGTCTCCACCTAAAAGGGGGGGTAGCGTTGCCGTCTTTAAGTTGCATTTCCAGGCGAACTTTACTTACTCATCTGATGGAGATGGTGTGTTGATCTGGGTGGGCCTAGAGGAGGCCGCTTCCAGCTCCCACCCTCGCTCCTCGGCACCGTCCAGTCTACCTTCCTGTGGCCTCGGGACCACTGGTTCTCACTGAAACCTGCTGCCTC
>NW_006159550.1:5951993-5957331 GCF_000334495.1 Tupaia belangeri chinensis | reverse complement strand
GAACCTTGGGGCTTTTCTTGGTGCTCAGTCCGAACTCCCACCTCCCCGCAGAACCGACACAAGGCACCTTCCACCCTCCTCCGCCACCCTGACTGCTAGACCCAGGACCCATGAGGCCCTTGCTTCTAGTAACGGCCTTTCCAGATCTTTCTCAAGCCACTTCCTTACGAATCCCTTCCTCTGTGACCTGCAAACCCCAAATGCACCTCCTCACGCTCAGTTGTGACTTACTTTTTTTTTTTACAGAGAGATTTTTGCTGTAAGGGTGTGTGTGCTCTCCAGAGAGACAGAGAGCGAGAAGTCACCGCCCAGTGTGGATGGCCATACTGCAATCCCGTCTCCTGGGATCTTGGGCACACACATGCATGCGCCGATGTGAGTTTTAAGCCACCAGGTCCGGGACTCAAACCACGGTCGACTACGTGGGAGTCCAGTGATGTAACCATTATGCCATCTGCTGGTCCCATGACTCCTTCTTTTGTTTATTTATTTTTTTTTTTTTGAGAGATTTTCATTATAGGGCACGTGCGCTCGCCAGACAGACAGAGAGAGACATAGAGACAGAAAGCGAGAAATCACCCCCCAGGGCGGATGGTCACGCTGCAATCCCTTCTCCTCCATTCTCCTCTCGGGATCTTGGGCACGCACGCACACGCGCCCGGCGTGAATTTTGAGCCACCGGGTCCGGGACACAAACTGCGGTCGACTACGTGGGAGTCCAGCGATATAGCCATTACACTAACTGCTGGTTCCCACCATGACTCCTTCTTCATGGTTCTCTCTGCAACTGCCCTCCCCACCAGACTCTGCATATAGAGCGCCTTGACTATGGGATGGAAGATGCCGTCCCAAGGGCTACTGGGCGACTCCAGAGGCAATTTCAATTTCCAGTCTCATGGCCTGGTATTAACCTATGAGCGAATGAGTGAAGCATCGTGTCTTTACGGGTGCCGTAAAGACAGAAATAGCTCCATTTGGAAATATTCGTATGTGTTTTTAAGTATAAGTTCCACATTTCTTTTAAAATAAATACTATTATTATATAAATAAAGCTTTGCTGTGCTTCTCTCATATAAATCCAAACAAACCCTTCTCAAAAACCCTCCACTGAAGAGTGGGTAGTGATTGAGAAAATAGTTCTAATGAGTCACAGTCTCTTCTGGACAGTTCTGTAAGTCTAGAGATGGCAAAAACAAATGCATTCCTAAGGGAAGTTCTGATTTAACGGCGCTTGATATAAAACTGACAAGTGACATAACCGAGCGGTTGCCACCATGGCTTCGTGAATGGAAAGGCCTTCCGTTGTGGGGGCCACATGAGTGTGCGCGTCTCCCTCGGCACACACTCGCACACGGGGTGCGTGTACTGGTCGCTGGGAAGACAGGGCACGTTATTGCTCAGAAACACAAAGAAACGTGCCACGACTGTCCCGGTGACCTCATATTCCGTGTAAGAAAGAACAAGTCCTGCTTCTTCAAACCAAACTGCTGCATCCTGGCCCCTTCCCCCAGAGTGGGGCGGAGGTGGAATCGCTGCTGCTGGGGCCACTGCGAAAGCCTAGGACGGGTGGGACGTGGCGGGGCGGGGTGGGCAGGAATCAGTGCAGGCTGGTTAGTGAGTATTACTGAGATTCACTGTCCACGAGCCACAAAGGTGAGGCTGGGCCGCGCTCCTCTCTAGCAGCGCTCTCCCCTGAGCCACGTGCCTGCTGGGGGCCAGTGTAAAGCCAGCTGTGGCTATAAACTGAGGTTAAAGAGGCCCAAATCAGGAAAAAAAAAGACTGAGGGACCAGCAGTTAGCGTAATGGCTATGTCGCTGGACTCCCACGTAGTCAACCGCGGTTCACGTCCCGGACCCGGTGGCTTAAACTCACGCCGGGCGCGTGTGCGTGCGTGCCCAAGATCCCAAGAGGAGAATGGAGGAGAAGGGATTGCGGCGTGGCCATCCCCCCTGGGGAGTGATTTCCTGCTTTCTATCTCTCTGTCTCTCTCTGTCTGTCTGGCGAGCGCATGTGCCCTATAGCAAAAACCTCTCAAAAAAAAAAAAAAAGAAAAAAGAAAGAAAGACTGAGATGCGTCCCACTTCACAGCGCGGGGTGACTGTGTAGAGCAGCCTGGAAACTCGGCTCCTCTGGGCCTTCTCGGCAGGAGCCCGCAGCACCCAACGGCACTCTAGAGGCAATTTCAAGCTGAAAAAAAAGAAAAAAGAAAAGGGGCACAAAAGGCGGAAGGAAGGGTGGAGGGTGCTCTCAGGCTGGTGACAGGGAGAGGCCTGGTCCCCCGCAGGGGCACAGCCAGCCAGCACACAACCCGGCAAGGTGGATGTCTCAGCCGGGAAGCCACTGTGTGCCGCGGGGCCACCCCAGTCGCCCAGCACAGGAAGTCAACAGAAAGCCCAAGACAGTTACATAAGACAGAAACTGGCAAGGTTAGGGCGCAAAGCCAGCGGGCCGAGTGGGAAAGATCTTTACATAAAGCAGCACCTTTGGGCCTCTGCCGATGGAGCAGTGTCCTGTCACAGTACTCGGCCGTCAGGGCCCATTATCGCCCAGCCAGCCACGGCACGGGACAGCAGAGGGGACGCAGCTCACACAGCTGTGTCATCGCCACACAGACACCTCCTCTGCCTGGTGACGCCGCGTCCAAGGGAGCCAGGCTGAGCCTTGTCTCACTTAGCTCGCCCTCCTGTAAGGCTAACCAGTGGCCAGAAGTCCAAGCCGTGAGGAAACGGAGACATAACTCACTAGTCACTTTTCTTTACCTCTCGGGTACCAGGGAAGACGTAGACCTTCACACCTGAAAACCATGCGAGTTAGGGGGACAACTGCAGTGCAGGAAGGAGCACTGACCCCACGGGCTGGTGGCTGCACAAGCCAGATCCCACGAGGGTGACTGCAGTCTGAGTCCCAGCCAAGCAGCTCGAAAAAGCACACCTGCAAGTGTGCACGCCTGACGGTGATCCCAGGGGGTGGAAGAATGACGGAGCCCCTCCAGCTGGAGGTGCTGTTTCCTCTCTCTGTTTCTCTGTCTCTCGAGGTGAGGGAGCGGCAATGACAACATGTAAGAATGAAGAACGCTGGAGAAGAAAGGTGGTGAGCACAACGGTGGGCCCATCTCTTCACTCTGACGAATGGCCCAGAGAAAGGAACTGGGTACTTGAGCCTGCTGTTGCAAGTCTGGCCTGTTCCCACGCCGGGTCTAAGGCACTGAGGAAAGCACGGGACACCGACAGTGGCACAGGGGTACATGTGACCCACATGAGGAGGTTCTGAGTTCGCATCCAGAGGCCTCTCGGGGTTCACTGAGCACTTGCAGGCCCACGATCCCGGCTGGCTTTGGCGGGGAGTACACTGCAGCACCAACCCTACACCCTTCTGGGAATGCTTCACTCGCTCCCGCTCACCCGCTCTGTCTCTCGTGCATGGTTACAGAATGAAGTTTGTTTGTTTGTTTGTTTGTTTTAAAGAAACGAATGGGTCCAGTAGGTGGTATGGTAAATAAGGCACTGGATTCCCACATGACTAACGATAGTTAGTACTGGACCTGGCAGCTGGAAAAACATGCTAGACACATGTGTGTGCAAGCCCAAAAATCCCAGGAGGAAAATGGAGGAAAAGGGACTGTGGCCAACCTCCCTGGGGGTGATTTCTCACTTTCCCTTTGTCTCTTTTCTCTCTCTCTCTGATGAGTGGACATGCCCCATGGTAAAAACCTTAAGAAACAAAACAAAAAACAAAAAACAAAACAAAAAAATAAATAAAGAAGAAGAAAATAGAACAGGAGCTCTTGACTGGATGGAGTGGGCGAGGGGGTACTGGTCCCTGAGTGGACAACCTCCAATACCTGGGGACATTTCCAGTTGTTGCAGCTGAGCTGTGCTGCTGGTACCTCGTGAACAGAGGTCAGAGAGGCTAGTGAACACCCCCCAACCACAGCACAGTCCCCCAACAAGCAATCGTCCAGTCCCAAATGTCAACAGTCCCGTGGCTGAGACTGCTTCCAGTAAAGGATCAATACATGGATGACAGCCTGCAAGTCGAACAAGAACAGCACCTGCAGCCATAGCATCACCCAAGGGAGAAACCCTCCTGGGACAGGACTCCAGTCTCCACGGCCCGGTATTCATCTGTGGGCAGGAAACGTAGAGAGGCTCTGCCCAACCGGAAAACACGGTGGAGCGCCTTCTCCAGTTAGTGCTCTCCCAGCTGGGCCCGTGCTAGTGCCTTCGCCGTGACTCATCCACCCGCAGGAGAAAATGTTGGCTCAAAACTATGTGTCCATTCTCCTCGGCAAAAGTGTCCTTATCTTTGCTTAATAAATTGCATCTGGCTCATCCGCTTCTGTATCAGGAGCTTGGTTAATGGGCATATTGTCCCTGAACAAAAGGAGCCACTGACACTCCAGGCTGAGGTCAGCTTTGGACGAAGATAGCCAGAGGAAAGGACCGACTTGGAAAACTGGACCTCAGTGGCAGCAGAGGCGTCCCTGGATGCCATGGCAACCAGGACACATCCGTCTGAAGCAAGGGTATTTCTAACAGCGAGCAGACGCAAAGTCCCTTCTGGAGGCGACTCCAGCACAGCCAGCTGCAGGTCCCGGCCTCAGGGGCTGGCAAGCCGAGGAAACCAGCAAGAGAAGACATGGCCAGCCCAGGCATCGTGGTGCAGGGCAAGCAACAGCAACAGGGCAACAGCATAGAGTCAGAAGGGCTGGCTTTCACGTGCAGACCCACTCCCACACTCCCGTGCCACTGCGCTCCTCCAAGCCCCACCTCAAAAGGAGAGAACACCACCATGCTGACTATTCCCCATCTTCGCCAACACGACACCCTGGAAAATGTTTGGCCATGGAGGAAAACGCCACATTGAGCTTGTGACTCAGCCCCTCCGGAGCAGTGCTGAGTGAGGGTGACCGGATTCACCGTTCCCTCCGACCACTGCTCCGTAGCCGGAAGTGCGACCCACCCAGCCACAGCCGTCCCGGCATCAGGCAAGCAGTGCACCTCCACTCTCCTCTACCGAGCACGGCTTGCTCCCCGCATTAACCATTAGGACTGAAATAGGCAAAACTATAGCCTCGGTTCCTAAAACTGAAGTGCCAATAATAATCTCGCTCAGATTCTGGAAGTCGGTGTTTGTGGGGGCCTGGAACACTGAGAGTCATCTTCTATTTATACGTGTGACTAACTGCTCGACTCAGCACTACGCCAGGTTGCTGCTGCGGACGATCGTGCGCGATGGGCGAGCGCCCCTTCTCCCACTCGCGTTCCTACGGCTCCTTCACTATTCACCCCACCTTAGGCCGGCGACAACATGCTGCTCACATGGGACCTGCCCTTA
>NW_006159550.1:5948880-5951977 GCF_000334495.1 Tupaia belangeri chinensis | reverse complement strand
AAGAGTGCTTGAGCACAAACTGCTCATTGCATCACAGACCGTGTTACTTCCAAAGTATTAAAACAGAATTTCTGTAATCACAGCCCCACTGTGCAGGCTTCCGTCCTGGCTGTTATAGGCAAGTCACCTGCTGACACTCAGAAAACCTAAATCACCCGAGAACTGAGCAGTGCAACCCACGTGTGCGCTGTGCGTGCAGGCGGGCCGTGTGGGTCACACATGTCACAGGGACACTCCCCTCTCTACTGTTAGCCCATCCCTGTGTCTTGCACACGCTGAAATTCCCAGCCTTCAACTTCCTAATTCGGACAGCCAGTCTCAAGCCCAGGTCAGCTGAAGTGTTTAATCTAATCATTCACTAAAGAGATGTGGCTGCCACCAGCAGAGAGTACGACTATCTTTGCAAACCTCTGCAAGAAATTAAAGTCATGCACGTGGAGACCAGCAGGTGGCGTGGTGGTTAAGGCAGGGGACTCCCATATGGCCCATCACGGTTCAACTCCTGGACCTGGTGGCTTGCTTTCTCACTCTCTCTCTTTCTGGTGAGCACATATGCCCTATAACAGATTAAGCATAATAATGATAATGAATAAAATAAAATAAATAATTCTTTATGAAGTCATGCATGTGGAGAATGCTAGGCATAAAATGGAAAGAAAAAGTTGAGCAGAAAAAATTTCCAAAGACCTCCAAAGTGCTAACTAGCACTTGGTGAGGATGGAGTGCATAGAATTGAAATGACTCTGGGTCAGGTCACTGAGTGACTGCAGATGGTCTCCTGCCTCTCTGCGTCACTGAAGAACGCATGTCCACAGGTTTCCAGTTGCTTCAAGAGGGCAACATCTGGGCCCAGCACACTCCCAAGTCCTGCGGGCGAGGTCAGTGGGGGCCAGACAGCGGCGCAGTAATATAGCACTCCTCCGTTCTGCAGGCTGGCCCCCGAGGGGGTTCTCAGCTCACATCTGGAGGCCTCTCTGAGCACACTGGGCATGTGTACACCCAAGATCCCGGCTGACCGAAGCTGGGGGAGGGCTGTCGGGGGGCGCTGTCTCTGTCTCTGTCTCACTCACGCATACGATGGATGAAATAAACTCAACAAAAGTTAAGTCCATGGTTGGCACTTGCACTGCACCTGATTCAACATTCAGAAATGGCATCCCTTGCAGGGACTAAACTGACAGTATTTGTTCCGCAGACAGCCAGCGTACGGTCCCCTGCACCATCTCCATCACAATCCTTGGCAATGGCAAACTGGTTGAAACTCCAGAGCTTCCAAATTACTACGACAGGATTTCTGTAATCGCAGCCCCACTGAGCAATGGACGCAACACTCAGATTCTGTGTCTGCCTGGGAGCACTGTTTTCTATCCCATTTTCTTCTATTTCACATTTTATTTTTAAATTTTTTTGAGAGGTTTTTGCTATAGGGTGCGTGCGTTCACCAGAAAGATAGAGACAGAAAGTGAGAAATCACCCCCCAGGGGGGGTGGCCACGCTGCAATCCTTTCTCCCCCATTCTCCTCTCGGGATCTTGGGCATGCACGCACACGTGCCCGGCATGAGTTTAAGCACTGGGTCTGGGACACAAACCACCATCGACTACATGGGAGTCCAGTGACATAGCCATCATGCCAACTGCTGGTCCCACACATTTTTTTTAAGCTTATTTATTGCTTCATGTGTGTGAGAGTGAGACAGAGACAGGAGAGGCATGTCCAACAGGTATCCATGCCTGACTCCATGCCCAGCCTCAGCCAGCCCGGCTCACAGGCACCACAACGCTGGGCGTTCAGCGGAAGGCCTTCGACGTGAACTCAGGACCTCACCACGCGGCTGCAGCACTCAGAACGCTGTTGGCACTCCACCATGTCACCGGCAGGCCCCACATCCTGCTGGTCTGGACCTGCTAATGCATATCAACCCTGAGCTTCAAATAACTAGTCTCTACTCTAGTTGCTCAAAGGAAGCAGGACTGGAATTACTAAACTAACAGCAAACACTTCAGGCTTTGTGATGCCAAGAGCACTTAGAAGTTCCCTACCGTTTTCAGACTCCACACAATGTCGTACAAACCAAATTATCTAGTGGATGATGCCAGGCATTAAAAAGCGGTTGCTGGCTTCAGTTACCGTCATCGTACCCACTGCCTCCGGCTTGCACAGGACACGTTGCCTCCACGGGAATGGCCACCTCTCACCTTTGGAATTAGGCAAGATGGTGAAGGAAGTGAAGGCTGTGCTCGGCACAGGCCCTGCCACACCCCAGCCACATCCTCGGTACAAGGACTTCAAAGCCCCCCTCCGCTGCCTCTCCCCGCTCACGGACACCAAAGCCTCGAGTACTGCCTTCTCTTCAATACTGCAGTTTACTAAATGCATGTGGCTTAGCACGTTGGAAGCCTTTCATCTGTCTCCCCTCTCCGTTATTCTTCCAGGCAGTGCTCGACTCTTTCCTGCCCTGCCTCTGCCACCCAGCTTCTCCTGCGGCCTCCCTTCCAGCAGCGTCTCCTCTGCCTTCACTTCTGCCCTGCGGGAGGGTGGCATGGGGCACAGTGGATACCTCAGACTTCACCGTCCCCACTGCTGGGGGCAGTATTTCTTTGGCTAAAGCAACACAGGTTTGAAGGACTCTCCGCAGGGAGCGATGAGACCCAGCACAGAGTGCGTCTGCATTATTAATAACGCGCTGGCTCTCCACTCGCCCAAGGGGCCACCTCTCCATCCTTTCCTAAGTCTACACTTCTACAGGAAGTGGCTGCTCAGGCCAAAGGAGAACGGCTGGGCACAGGGAAGGAAGGGGCTGAGTGGGGTGGGAGGCGGCTGCCGGGGCTCCCACTGGCCCCTGAGGCTGCTGGGCTCCCTGGGCTCTCCCTGGGGGGCCTTCCCAGCACGGGCACCCCCCACTGGCAGTCAGCACAGTCTCCGAGCGCCTGTGTGGGCTGAGAAGCAGATGGGCAGCAGGAAAAGGTCACCACCGCCTCGTGGTTTCCATTCTAAAGCCGAGTGTGTGTTGGGGGGCAGACAACGATCGATCAAGTAAGTACGTGAATATATAATGCCCAAGGGCAGCACGTGCTACGAGAAAAGTAATGGGAAAG
>NW_006159550.1:5947760-5948722 GCF_000334495.1 Tupaia belangeri chinensis | reverse complement strand
GAAAGAGTCAGAGAAAATGAGCAAAAAGAATGAAAGTGCCCGAGCGGGCCCGGGGCCATTGTACACTGGGTAGTCAGGAAGGCCCTGTAAGCTGACACCTGCCGGAGACCTCAGGGAAACCAACACCCAGGCATTGGCTCATGAGAGAGGGGAACAGCACACGCCAGAGGGGATCAGCACACGCCAGAGGGGAACGGCACATGTGAGAGGGGAACAGCACGCATGAGAGGGGAACAGCACACGTCAGAGGGGAACAGCACACGCCAGAGGGGAACAGCACACGTCAGAGGGGAACAGCACATGCCAGAGGTGAACAGCACACGCCAGAGGGGAACAGCACATGCGAGAGGGGAACAGCACACGCAAAGGCCCTGGGAGAGAGTGTGGAGGAAAAGCCAAGTGCAGGGTGATCAAGGGTGGGGACACTGTCACCGTCAGACCACCACCCTGGCCTCGGTGACGGCTCAGACCTCAGCCTGCCCTCCCTGAAGCCTACCTAGCCTCTGGGGCTGTCAAGAGGAAAGCACACCTCTCCTCTCACAGCTCGCCAGCCCACCTACAGTTTTTGGAAACAACACCTGCCTAATAAAGGTAGTAAGACGAAGGCCACCTGCATGGTGACCCGGAGGCTTCAAGCTCGGGAAACCACAACGCTGGCTGTTCAAAACATAAAATTAAACTCTGCTCTGCCCGCACACAGTCCGGCCGCAATCCTCAGTCTGTCAACTGGGGGACAGTCCGGGGACCTAGGGAAGCGCTGGGGTGAGACGGCGTGAAAGATAGGGCACTGGAGAGCGGGGGCACTCGGCAGCCAGCCGGCCAGGTCCCAGCGGTTCCCAGCCCCCTGAGATGGGTGTGTAAGCACAGGCCCGAGCCCTCGTCCCGTACAGACGCTCACACACTCGGGAGTCCCCGGCCGCAGCGCGCTCCCCTGGCACCGGCAGCGCCCATGCGTGTCTTAG
>NW_006159550.1:5906679-5946622 GCF_000334495.1 Tupaia belangeri chinensis | reverse complement strand
CTTTGCGGGGGGTGGGGGCGGGGGGGGGTGCCCGCGACTTTTCGAAGTCCCCCTACTTGAAGGAAAGGTCAGACACCATGCACGCCTCAGATCTGCTCTAAATAAATAGGTGTGCACAGCGGGACTCCGACGAGCTCAGTCGTGTTCTGCAGCACTACCAACTCCCTCACCCCCAGAGCGCCACCTCCGGGAGGCCGAGGGCGCACACCTTGCTGTGTGTGTGTATGACACATAGTTTTCCACTGGTTTGGGATTTTAAGGGAAAACTTCGGTGGGCTGTTTTAAAGCTACCTTAACAGACAGAGGCGGACGCCTTTGTTGGGGGGGGTGGTTCTGCGCTTGTGGAGACAGTGGCAAAAACAACCACAGAGCGTTTCCTGTTTTCACCGACCTGGAGTTGAAACTGCAAGATAATTAAGCCAGGGACTCCTTGATTTTGGTAAAGCAAGGTGCTCCACTCCTAATCTGACACAGGATGTATTATTTAATTCATGCAACCTGCTTCAATCATTTTCAAAGCAAAATCAAACACTAACTCGCAGCCTGGCTGGCAGGAGGGAATGACAGTTGTTGGAAGGTTGCGAGGAAACTCCTGCCCTCTCTCAACTCAGAAATACCTATGTCGGGGACCAGCAGTTAGTGTAATGGCTATGTCGCTGGACTCCCATGTAGTCGACGACTCCGACGAGCTCAGTCGTGTTCTGCAGCACTACCAACTCCCTCACCCCCAGAGCGCCACCTCCGGGAGGCCGAGGGCGCACACCTTGCTGTGTGTGTGTGTGACACATAGTTTTCCACTGGTTTGGGATTTTAAGGGAAAACTTCGGTGGGCTGTTTTAAAGCTACCTTAACAGACAGAGGCGGACGCCTTTGTTGGGGTGGCTGTCTCTGCCCTTGGACAGTGGCAAAAACAACCACAGAGCGTTTCCTGTTTTCACCGACCTGGAGTTGAAACTGCAAGATAATTAAGCCAGGGACTCCTTGATTTTGGTAAAGCAAGGTGCTCCACTCCTAATCTGACACAGGATGTATTATTTAATTCATGCAACCTGCTTCAATCATTTTCAAAGCAAAATCAAACACTAACTCGCAGCCTGGCTGGCAGGAGGGAATGACAGTTGTTGGAAGGGTGCAAGGAAACTCCTGCCCTCTCTCAACTCAGAAATACCTATGTCGGGGACCAGCAGTTAGTGTAATTGCTATGTCGCTGGACTCCCATGTAGTCGACTGCGGTTCACGTCCCGGACCCGGTGGCTTAAAACTCACGCCGGTGCGTGTGCGTGCGTGCCCAAGATCCCGAGAGGAAAATGCAGGAGAGGGGACTGTGGCGTGGCCATCCCCCCTGGGGGGTGGGGTGATTTCTCGCTTTCTATCTCTCTGTCTCTCTCTGTCTGTCTGGTGAGCACACGTGCCCTATAGCAAAAACCTCTCCAAAAAAAAAGAAATACCTATGTCGGCTATGCCAGAAAAAGCAGGCAGGTGCAATGCTTTCTCTCCTAACGGAAACAGGTACGCTGAGGGCGGGGAGGCATCAGCATCTAAGGTGGGGGCAAAGCTTCCCTTTAAGACCCAAGCCCCCCACCCGCGCCAGGACACTCAAATGTGTACCCTGCTCTGGGACTGTCCATGAGCAGCCCTACTGAGACACTGCTGAGCCCTTGAAATGTGGCCAGTCCTAGGGCCTTCTGTAAGGGTAAATAGGCAGAGGATCTAGTATGGGAAAGAGAATGTCAAATAACTGTTTATATTGACTATATCATTTCAATAAGTGGCAATACCAAGTGCAGGGAGTCATTTTAGTTCATATAGTGTGTTAAGCTGAAAACATATACATCCATTATATATATTAAAATGAGCTTCACTGGTTTATGTGCACACGTTTAACGCAGCTGCGGGAACACGCGAGATTACACATGTGGCCCTTATTAGTGGCTCACATGACGTTTCTAGTGAATACCTCCGGTCTGATCATTTATTAGAGCGTCACTCTGAGAGGCTGGGTTCAGATGCTTATAAGCCAGTCGGTTAAAGCAGAGCTGTTCCAGGAAAGGACTTACCTTCTCTGCTTCCTCGTCTATAAAGCAGTAATGATAAAATGACAGCAAGGCAAAAGAGGCCATTGCACACGAAGCCAGTAAGCGGGGTGAGCGGGCGTTTGTTACCCCTGCTATGAGGAGCGCTCATGCAGGACAGCTGTGTCTGCCACAAGGTAGCTCAGGCATAGCGGGAGCCCCCGGCCCCGTTAGCACAGGCGTCCCCGGCTCGCGGAGCGCGGGCTGACCTGACCTTTCCCTCCTTGCACAGCGACTAGACAAAGCCACTCCCCTGTAAGTTCGGTCCCAGCTCTGCCCTCTGCAGTTAGCATGGAGTAAGTCACATCCTTCCTCCAGGAGATAACCTTTACACTCTTTGAAGCTTGCCCTCACATTCTTCCTGAACATTCTCTTCTGAGGAATAAACATTCCCAGTTATGCTGACTGCTTTTCTGACATAACTTCACATCTCTCTCATCTTAGCCATCTTCTCCTGGAGAAACATCTGTCTCTGGCCTTATAAAAAGTCTGTGGCCGCACAGATGGGGTTCCGAGTTAACTATTAACCAACACCACCCAAGCTGATCTCAGTGTCGATCTACGCAGGGGAAGGCTGGAAATTCTTCACTGTGTTCCTTGGGCTATGCTCGGGAGCATGGAGTTGGTCTTAGGGACCAAAGCCCCTCGTTCATGTCTCTAAGTCTCTGTGGATTTTATTCAGGCATCCAGTGTCTCCCGGTACCCACAGATTAGAGAGAAAAAGCAGGAGCTCCTAATCCTGATAGCACCCCACCGAGGGGCTCCCTCTGCCATGTCAGCAATTGTCTAGGTCCCTGGTTCACTCGGTTATTGACAACGCTCTCAGCAGTGGACTCGCCTAAGCTCCGTCTCTTGTACTCATGAAGAATTCTGAATGTGTTGCCTAGTGTCACAGAGGGGTCCCCTTCTCCCTGGCACGGCTGGGGCTCAGCAGTGGGCACAACAGATTGGACGGTGTGCTGTTGCCATGTTGGGAGTAAATGCCAGCCTTGCCATTTTCTAGCTGAGTCACCCTGCAAAGTCACTGAAATAATGGGATTAAAACCATGCCTACTAGGGGACCAGCAGATGGCATAATGGTGCACCACTGGACTCCCACATGTTTGACTGCTGTTCGAGTTCCAGACCCGGTGGTTAAAACTCATGCTGGGTACATGCATGTGCGTGCCCCAAATCCGAAGAGGAGAAGGGAGGAGAAGGGATTGCGGCATGGCCATCTCCCCTAGGGGGTGATTTCTCACTTTCTGTCTCTGGTTCTCTAGCAAGCCCACATGCCCTGTAGCAAAAATCTCTCTTAACATAATAATATTAGTAATAATAGCAAAACCATACCTGCTTGGAGGGGTTGAGTGAAGATTAAATGAGGTAACTCATGTAAAGGTCTTAGAATAGTGCCTGTCCCATCAGGAGATGTCCCATTATGTCCCAGCTCCATAAATGTTGGCCTAGCTGCTATTATTACCTACAAGTCTCTGAAACAGCTGCCCTAGAGACCAGCCTTGAGAGACAGTCCCTCCATGGGTGTGAGGAGGAGGGATGGTTTGTTCAGGGATGACTCGAGCACACCACGTCCACCGTGCACCCCATTTCCACCACCACAGGACAGTGTACGATGGACACTTGCACAGTACCAGGGTCATTGGCACCAGTCTGCCACCCAACCCCGACAGGCCGTGGACCAGCACCGGTCTGTGGACTGAGGCTTGAGGGCCTCTGCTCTAACAGACAAGCCGCAGCAACAGATTCCCCCAAAAGAGAGCAACGTCTACTTCCGAATACCAGGCTCTGCACAGTGCAGGGGCCGTGTAGTGTCACTGACCATTCTCGGCTCCCTGTCAGAACTTGGGCTGTTCATCATCGGGTCCTGAATCAGATCAGAGAGGAGGGCCATTTATATAGTGAAGTACAGAATCCAAGTGTGAGCCATTAAAAAAATATATTGATTTCCTCTATGAGAGAAAGAGATAAAGAGGCAGGTACCTCCAACAGAGTCCTTATTCCACACCCATCCCTGTCATTAGCCAACCTGGATTATGGGCAGGAACAAGTCTGGCATGTACAAGGAGTCCCTGGGATGTGAACCTGGGACCTTCCCAAGTGAGTCTAGCACTGGAGATTGCTGTGGTACCACTGAGCCAGTGCCTAATCACCCAAGTGCAGCCCTTTATTTATACTCCCACTAAGACCACACTGTGGTTTGGATTATGGTTCATCCCCCAAAGGCTCATGTGCTGGAATTCAGTCCCTAACGTATTGGCATTGGGGGGTGGTGAAACCTTTAAGAGTGAGACCTAAAGGGTGGTGATTGGATCATGGGGGCACCACACTCATGGGTGATGAATGGGTTTTACTAGATACAGTGAGTTCTAGCACTCATGAAAAAGGAAAAGTCCCCAAGAGCAGGTTGGAGACTTACGTAAGGAGGATGGCCGCCTCCAGGTCTCTTCCTCAGCTGGCACCCAGTATCTCCTGCTCTGACAGCCGTGTCATAAGCCAACCTGACACCAGCCCCATGTTGTTGGACTTTCAGCCACCAGAATCATTAGTGAAATAAACCTCTATTCTTTATAAGCCACCCAGTCTCAGGGACTTTCATTAGCAATGCAATAGCGGACCGAGGCAGCCCACCAGGCAAGAGCGTGGACTCTGAGAGGACAGACCAGCCTCACAGCAGCCGAAGTGGTTAAGGAGATGGACTCAGGGCCTCCCATCTGACTTTCAGGACAAGTGAGACAAAAAGAGAACAAGACAGGGACAGATGACTAGGCAATGAAACTCACTTGAGACTCAAATCTAGTAGTGCCAACAGATGGCATAGTGGTTATGTCACTAGACTCCCACATGGCCGACTGTGGTTCAAGTCCCAGACCCAGTGGCTTGAGATTCATATCAGGCATGTGTGCATGTGTGTCCAAGATCCCAAGAGGAAAGTGAAGAAGGGATTACAGTGTGGCCATCCCCCCTCGTGGGTGACTTCTCAGGTCTAGGGGCCAGCAGGTGATGTGGTGGTTAAAGCACTAGACACCCACATGTTCTACAACAGTTCGAGTACCAGACCCAGAAGCTTGAATCCCATGCTAGGTGCATGTGTAAAAGTGCCCAAAATCCCAAGAGGAAATGGAGAAGGGATTGCAGTGTGGCCATCCCCACTGGTGGGTGATTTTTCACTTCCCTTCTCACTGTCTCTCTCTCTGTCTCTCTTTCTCTCTGGTGAGCTTATACACCCTATGATAAAGACCTTAAAAAAAAAAAAAAGACTCAGGTCTAAACTTCCTTCCTCAACCCTGCTTTTACAAGGGGAATTTGCATTGCTGACAGATGGCGACGTGTTTAGGGGAGTTTTCCAGATTTGAGCACCTCAATCCTGTTTCCCACACCTGCACCCTTCTTGTGTGTACAGAACTCCAAGACGGTCAGGGTGAGTGGGAGCCTCTCAGAACGTCACTGTGAAACCCCCAACTGCAAAAATGGCATGTTGTATTTTTAAGCAATTATGACTCATTGATCAACTCTCCTTTCTAAGTGTACACAAATGTTCACTTCTAAGTTATTTACAAAAGTTATTAAACTCTAGGTGGGCCCTGTGTATTTAATAATAAATGTATTTAGTCATTTGCTTCACAATCCAGACTCAAATTGGCACCAAGCTCCTTGATCTATGGCTTGGCAAATCAACTCCGCTTTTCCTGTATTGGAATCAGGGTCCTACTGGTGGCCTCTGGTCTTCACACAGCTCCGAGGGCAAAGAGAGTGGCCTCAGCTCCAGGAAGCCACTGCACAAGGGATAAAAAATGAGGTCTGGGTGGCAGGTCTGCAGCCAGAACCACTGGGGGCAGCCCTGGGACAGGCAGTAGCCCGGAGGTCTGATGGGAAAGGGGCTCTCTGTCTCTCTGGTGAGCACACCATCTAGCAAAAATCTCTTAAAAGCAGAAGTGGAAGGACCGAGTCACCCTAGTGTGACTCCTGATTATTCACATGACACCATTATCCTGGGCTCATCGCCGACACGTGGCTGTATCTCAGTCATTGCCTTATAGACAGTATCTATTGGTGCGGACCTCCATGCACAAATATCAATGCGCTCTGTACCAGGCACCTTCTGCTCCAGCTACCCACCTTCATCTTAAAACATGTCTTCATGGGCTTCCAGGTCACGTGCTGACCAAATGTTCTCTCCTGTTTGGAGTTCCATTGTAGTTTTATCAAGACTTTTCAGACCTGCACCCATTGTCTACCACTCATTGCCCAAAGAACAACAGCCGAAAGCCAGTGTTGCACAGTGACTCAAGGGATCCCTCCAATATTACAGAGAATACTGACAGGAGGATTGGCCCACCAGTCTGACCACAGCGACTCTGCACAGTGCTTAGATGTCTGTGCTGTGGAGAATCCAGCTGCGGAAATCTGAGCTACACTGCTTAATTGCCATACGACCTTGGACAAATCACTGTGTTTTTTCCTCTTATTTGTCCTGGATCAGTAGGATGTAGAGATAATGATACTTCTCTCAAACTGATGCCTACTAAATGCTCAATAAATAGAGCTGATCTGAATGATAATCACTATGTACTTGTAATGGCTATTAATCCGCTACATGACAGGTGAAAGCATCAATATTCTTTCATCTGTCTTTACAAAAACTTTAAAGAAATGTGTCTATTGTTAAAAAAGGTATAAAATAATAAGTGAAAAGTGAAATTCTTCTTACTCTCCTCCATAGTCTTATTCTCTGATGTTTTAACACATTTAATCATTTCTCTTTTAAAAACTGTTGATGATTAATGCTGTGGTTCTAGGTGTTCATGCTATTATTTCTGGTTTTATCAACTTTATGCAGTATTTATTAACTTTATTCTATGAAAGCTGTGTAAAACTTTTGCTTACAGGGACCAGCAGTTAGCATAATGGTTATGTTGCTGGACTCCCATGTAGTCGACCACGGTTTGAGTCCCGGACCCGGTGGCTTAAGACTCACTCCAGATGCGAGTGCGTGCGTGCCCAAGATACTGAGAGGATAATGGAGAAGGGATTGTGGTGTGGCCATCTCCCCTGGGGGGTTATTTCTCACTTTCTGTCTCTGTCTCTCTCTGTTTGGCGAGCGCACGCACCCTACAGCAAAAACATCTCAAAAAAAAAAAAAACTTTTACTTACATACCTTTCTCTTCTACCTCTATTATCCCTTTCATTATAGTATTATATTTGGGGTTTTTAGTTGATTTTTCTGCCACATGAATCTTCTGCTATTCATGTCTCTTAACTTTTCTCTTATTCATCCATCCCCATGAGTCTTCATACTGCCTTCCGGAAAAATAAATAAATAAAGCCCAGATCTGTCTCCCAGCTCACTAATTGAGTCTTCAGTCTTTATGTCTTTTTCATTTATATCACTTAGTATTTCTTTTTCACTTGGAAGACTACATTTACATTTCTAGAATCTCTCACTGATGCTTCGTATCATTACTGCTAGCGGGAACCGTGTGCCCTACCCAGACCCCACTTCCCCCGGCACCGAGGTGCTCAGCTGTCAGTCACAGCCCCACTGCCAGTGGCCGCCATGCCCGGGGAGCTGGAGCACTGGCCGTCCATGGCTGGTGCCTGAGTAGAGCTCCAGAGCTCCCAGGGAAGTCAGCTGAGGCCTCGACTGAAGACGGAGACCAGCTCCCCTGCCGGCCCTGCTTCCCTCATGCCTTTGCAGTTTGGGCTCCAGGCCATGCAGCTCTGCCTCCCTCATGCCTTTGCAGTTTGGGCTCCACCTTGGCCATGCAGCTCTGCCCCCTGGTGCCAGGGTGGAAATGAGCATGGTAGTCTGCCACTGTCCTTGCTCGGCACCAGGCAGGCCTTCTCGATGTAAACGCCGAGTCTGTTCAGCCTGAAGGAGTTCTCCTGACGTGTCTTTACTTTTAAGTTCTGTTTGAATCAACACTGGGGCTTTGTCTCTGCATCCGCAGCGCCTGCCTCCCTCTGGGCCCCGCTTTGCGCTGTCCTGGGAGGTGTCCTGACTTTATCCTCTGACCTTCGGGCTGAATTGTTCTATACGAGCCATTGTGTGTTTCAGTATTTCTGATTGTTCCTCTTGGCAACCCATTCCTTATTTATTTGTTTGTTTGTTTATTTTTAGTTTTGTTGTAGCATGTATGTGCTCGCTGGAGAAAGAGACAGAAAGACGGAAAGTGAGGAATCCTCCCCTAGCGGAATGGCTGCACTGCAATCCCTTCTCTTCCATTCTCCTCTGGGGATTTTGGGCACACACATGTGCTTGGCATGATTTTCAAGCCACCAGGTCCAGGACTTGAACGGCATGGTAGGCTATGAGGGATCCTGCTGCCTTAACCACCACAGCACCTGAGGGCCCTATTGACCTATTTTTTTTCTTTAATTTCTAGAAGGGAATTGCTCTTGCTAGAGACAGAGAGACAGAAAGAGGGCGAGGGAGAGCACCACCTGACTGGGTGTGGTCACACTGCCATCCCCTCTCCTCCCTTCTCCTTGTGGTATTTTGGACATACATCCACACCTGCCTGGCATGTTTTTCAAACTGTTGGGTTCAGGACTCAAATCACACATTTGGCCATGTGAAACCCAGCTGCCTTAATCACCGTGCCATAGCTAGCCCTGCTTAAAGAAAATCTCCGAAAGAATACCTGTGAGCTGAGCGCGTCTGCTTGTCTCCTACGGTGTTATTGTGTTTAGCCTACCGTTCTTCATATTTCTGTACAACTAGGTCTGATGAGCTTCAGGTTAAACACTTTGGACACGAACATACTTCATGGAGGATCCAGTATGTCACACCGCATCACGCCAGCTTGGCGACCACCGTCAGTGGTGCTGCCGCTGCCGTCGGGCACGTATTACCGCCTGGGCTCCAGGCCATGCAGCTCTGCCTCCCTCATGCCTTTGCAGTTTGGGCTCCACCTTGGCCATGCAGCTCTGCCCCCTGGTGCCAGGGTGGAAATGAGCATGGTAGTCTGCCACTGTCCTTGCTCGGCACCAGGCAGGCCTTCTCGATGTAAACGCCGAGTCTGTTCAGCCTGAAGGAGTTCTCCTGACGTGTCTTTACTTTTAAGTTCTGTTTGAATCAACATGGGGGCTTTGTCTCTGCATCCGCAGCGCCTGCCTCCCTCTGGGCCCCGCTTTGCGCTGTCCTGGGAGGTGTCCTGACTTTATCCTCTGACCTTCGGGCTGAATTGTTCTATACGAGCCATTGTGTGTTTCAGTATTTCTGATTGTTCCTCTTGGCAACCCATTCCTTATTTATTTGTTTGTTTGTTTATTTTTAGTTTTGTTGTAGCATGTATGTGCTCGCTGGAGAAAGAGACAGAAAGACGGAAAGTGAGGAATCCTCCCCTAGCGGAATGGCTGCACTGCAATCCCTTCTCTTCCATTCTCCTCTGGGGATTTTGGGCACACACATGTGCTTGGCATGATTTTCAAGCCACCAGGTCCAGGACTTGAACGGCATGGTAGGCTATGAGGGATCCTGCTGCCTTAACCACCACAGCACCTGAGGGCCCTATTGACCTATTTTTTTTCTTTAATTTCTAGAAGGGAATTGCTCTTGCTAGAGACAGAGAGACAGAAAGAGGGCGAGGGAGAGCACCACCTGACTGGGTGTGGTCACACTGCCATCCCCTCTCCTCCCTTCTCCTTGTGGTATTTTGGACATACATCCACACCTGCCTGGCATGTTTTTCAAACTGTTGGGTTCAGGACTCAAATCACACATTTGGCCATGTGAAACCCAGCTGCCTTAATCACCGTGCCATAGCTAGCCCTGCTTAAAGAAAATCTCCGAAAGAATACCTGTGAGCTGAGCGCGTCTGCTTGTCTCCTACGGTGTTATTGTGTTTAGCCTACCGTTCTTCATATTTCTGTACAACTAGGTCTGATGAGCTTCAGGTTAAACACTTTGGACACGAACATACTTCATGGAGGATCCAGTATGTCACACCGCATCACGCCAGCTTGGCGACCACCGTCAGTGGTGCTGCCGCTGCCGTCGGGCACGTATTACCGCCTTCTACACGTCTCTGTAGAAGGTACGTTTTTCCCTTACAATCGGCAGGACATCTGAAGGCATACGCCATGCCCGGTGCAAATATCCTGTTCTAGAACGACTCCTCTTCTACTCAGTGGCTTAAGGATCTACTGATACTCCCCGCAATGACCACTTTATTCCAGCTTCTCTGCCTGCTGACTTCAGTCCACGTCCCCGATGCTGACTGCCAGTGACCAGCCACTTTGCTCCTGCCCACCTCGTTTATTCCTGCATTCAGCTGCTCTTCCGTTCTCTCTGACTCACGTTTCCAGTCCTGTCGTCTTTCATCACCTTCGTCTCAGTTCCCCTCCCTGTACAACCAGGTAAGTGCGGTCTCCTTCGGAACGGAGGGATTCGAGCCCCCGTGTGAGCTGCCAGGATTTCTTCCCATCTGGCACGCCATCTGCTGTCTCGGCATTGCAGGCTTGTTGGAGGTAAAGGGAGGCTCCCAGCAGGTGTCAGTGAAAAAGGCCACTCTGTATTTTGTCATCAGAGTGTCCCAAGAAAAGCCAGGAAACCAGTCTCTGCTTGTCTTCTGCTAGTGGAGTTAATTCCTTGTCCCAGTTAGTGGGTTCAGATAGGGAATTTTCCCATGGAAGCCCACTCCTGCCACCTCACCCTGTTCCACTCTGTGAGTAGTGAGCCAGGTGCCCCTGCAGAACCCAAAGAAGGCCTACCTCAGCTGTGTCAAGCTCAGAAACCCAGCGGGAGGGATTTGCATATTACAAACTCAACATCAGATAGGTCGGCTTGCATCCCAGGTTAAAGCGCTTCAATCAGCTTTTCGCATTTTGAAGTTCACACCTGTTTCTTTCAAGTTTCCTCTTTTCACCTTTCGGCTTCATTATTCTTCTATGGCTTAGCTCCTTGGGCCTCTGTCTTCCCAACTTCACTCTTCTGTGCTCCGTGGACAAGTTTCCGACCAGTTCATAGAGATCCTGGTCAATGGAGCCTCTGCTTTGCCCGTCCCCGCGTCGATGTCATGGCCGTAGTACTGTGATGCTGTAGTTAGGAGTGTTGCTGTGATACCGCCATCCTGGTTGTGATGCTGCTGTACTGTGCTACCATCGCTTTAGCACCAGGGGAACGAGGTAGACGGTACACAGACATTATACTACTTACAGCTGCACACGGGCATACAGCTATCTTAAGGGAATTCAGATGTAAAAGTTCGCATTCTACTGCATGTCCACTATAACTCATGAGATTAGACAAAAAGGAAGCTTTTCTTTCCATCTGCAGAACACTCACCCCGCCGCACCCTCCAGAGGCTGCCCAGATTTTCCTGACATGCGGTTCCTGCCCAGCTATCTGCCCTGTTATCTGTGGCTATCTGCCCGGTTACCACTGGGGTAGGCTGCAGGGGCAGCTTAGCTGCGCTCACCCACTAGCTCGGCCTCTCCGAAGACACAGGCACCTGGAGAAGCCAGCAGGTCTGTAATCCTGCATACGTGGGATTTTTTTGGATGTGGGTCCCAGATAAAACTTCACTCTCAACTCTCAAAGATCCACCATAACATCAATTTTATTTTAAGGCTAATGTCCCAATTGTTACAACTCATTATCATGTCGATGGAAAAAAATATAACCAACTGTAAAATTAATAATTAATAATTAATGCGGTTTATTTCCAAGCCAATTGTGAGTGACCTAGGCCCGGAGAAGAGGCATACATGCCTTTTCTCGGGGTGATCATGTACAGAGGTTCCTTCTATTTGCTTTTGAGATTGACAGACAACATTTAATTAAAAGATTTCCCATTGGTCTGGCCCAAAAAGGCGGGACATGTAGAAGGGGGGGGGCTTGTAGGTTATAGGTGGGTTCCACAAATTCTTAGGTCGGCGATTGGAAGGGAAGATCCCTGTCTTAGTTAAAGAAAGGCTAAATCTACATCTTAAGGAAAGGGAAGTACAGTGTCTTGGGAAGAAATAAGCAAAAGAATACACTAATCGGTTGAAATATATCTCAAAGGTACTATGCCAGGGACAGGAGGTGGGAAGAATCCTGTTAATAGAAAGTAAATGGTCTGTTAATGTTTGTGGCATGACTTCCCCAGTCCCCTTTGAAAAGCTTTTGGAAAATAGGAGAAGTAGTCAGACTTCTGTCCGCAATCATCACCCTGTAACTTTGCCCACAAACGTGACCTTATCTCTTTACTTCCAAACCTCCTTTGAAAGTAAAGAGAGCAGGTGTGTGTGTGTGTGTGTGTGTGAGAGAGAGAGAGAGAGAGAGAGAGAGAGAGAAATGGAATGTGAGGGACCAGCAGATGACGTAATGGTTATGTTGCTGGACTCCCACATAGTCAACTGTGGTTTAAGTACTGGACCAGGTGGCTTAAACTCACACCGGGCGCATGTGTGTGCGTGCCCAAGATCCCGAGAGGAGAATGGAGGAGATTGCGGTGTGGCCATCCCTCCTGGGGGGTGATGTCTCGCTGTCTGTCTCTGTCTCTCCTGCATGCGCATGCACCCTATAGCAAAAACCTCTCTATAAAAACAAAAGGAAAAGGAAGTGGAACATGAAAGGACATTTTAGACAGTGTGGTAATTTTACTATTGTTTCTCGCATTAAGACTTTAGATGTGAAATGGTTTTTAAGTCTCCCAGAAAAAAGAAGCAAATGTTTTGCTACATATTGAATACAATTTGGAGGAACAGCATTAGATCTTCAGTGACTAAAATCGTATCTATGACCAAACGTAGTTGATACTTGCTCCCATGCACGAATTTGTTCCCTTCAAGAGTCTACTATTTGGGCATAGTGAGGAAGGCAGAGGGCAGATGAGAATTTCTATGTCTTTGCCTGAAGGTAAAAATGTTGAATAACATTTTTTTCTCTTTTTTTTTTTTTGAAGAGGTTTTTGCAATAGGGTTCATACACTCGCCCAAAAGACAAAAAGAGACAGAAAGCGAGAAATCACCCCCAGGGGGGATGGTCACGCCACAGTCCCTTCTCCATTCTCCTCTCGGGATCTTGGGCACACACACACACACGCACTCGGTGTGAGTTTAAGCCACTGGGTCCGGGATGCGAACCGCAGTCGACTACATGGGAACCCAGCGACATAACCATTATGCTAACTGCTGGTCCCAGTATTTTTTTCTTTTTACATGAGCAAAATATTTCAGATGAATGTAGAGAAAGTAGGTATTCTTTTCTGGAAAATATGCTATGGATTTGAATGTAAGACCCAGGTAGGGTACCGGAATAACATAATTATGTTATCTTAAATATTCATAATTGAATGAGATCCTCTTTGATTTGCACATGTGCTCATGGAAACAGGAAAGTTCTGTAATATTTGGGAAAAGCAATAATGTGATTTATTGTAAAGAGACTAATTATAAAGGAAAAGTTTTTCAGTATTTCAGACAGTGGATTGTAAATATGTTACTTTTTCTTTAAGATTAAACCAAAATCTACCTCAGGGGTCAGCAGGTGGCATGGCAGTTGGAGCACTGGAGCCCACATAGGTGACTCGTGGTGGTTCAAGGACTAGGCCGAGCAGCTTGAGAATCAGGCCGGGAATGAGTGTGTGCCCAAGATCCCAAAAGGAGACAGGAGGAGACAGGATTGCTGCTGGCCACCCTGAGGGGTGATCTCTGGAGAGTGCATGCTCCCAATTTGGCAAGAACCTGAAAAGGACAAAGCCAAAACTGGAAACAAAATCACTCTAGATACCGATGCTCCTTGAAAGCTCCACCCTGTAGAGGCGAAGGTTAAGAGCTCTTATTAGTGTGCAGTTTCTCGACTGAAGAAAAGAGCTCTTATCGTCCCCACCTTACGGGTGAGACAGCCCGGAGGCTACACGGCTCGCCAGCCTCACAGAACTATGGAGTGGCAGATCAGGACTGAGAAGGAACCCCTCAGTCCAGAGAGGATAATCATTCTGGCAACGCAGGAATTCATACCACACCGCTGTCCCCTGACCGCGTGGGTGCGGTAAGGACTTGACTTTGAAAGCTATTGGATTTAGGGACCAGAGCCGTTACAGCCAAAGGAACGGAACAGGGAACAGCGCTGGCACGTTACTGCAGGCTACTGACCTACCAATGCCGAACCCGCACTAATTAAGCAGGCTCGCGCTTTCTGGGTGCCACTGTGGAGGAGGGACTCTGCAGGAACAGAGTCTATTCTATTACATTCCTTACAGGAAGGAAAGAAGAGGCATCGGACCACTCTATGCAGTGAAACTGATGCTAAGTAAGGTTTGCTCCAGATAGCAGCACTGCGGGGACAGTCCGGCAGGAACAAGACTGGCCGCCCTGTTCTATTACATTCCTTACAGGAAGGAAAGAAGAGGCATCGGACCACTCTATGCAGTGAAACTGATGCTAAGTAAGGTTTGCTCCAGATAGCAGCACTGCGGGGACAGTCCGACAAGCACTCCCTCGGCAGAACAATGCAGACGGGTTAAAGCCAGGGTGGGAGCTCTCCAAGTAGATAGCTCTTTAGCCTCTGCTTTCACCCAAATTTATTATAAAGTTGTTTCGAGATGAATAAATTAAAATGTGTGTTACTTAATCACTTGGTAGTAGTTCATCTCACAAATTATTTTTGAATATTTCATTTTGAAACTGTTTTCTCTGCTATAAATAACAATCCAGTGGACAGCCTTGCACATAGATCTTTGAGTGTTTTTCCTATTTTTAAAATAAGTTTTTTTTTTAAGGTTGTTGCCATAGGGTGTTTTTGCTTACTGTAGAGAGACAGAGACAGTGAAAGAGAAAGGGAGAAATCATCCCCCAGGGAGGGTGGCCATGCCACAGTCCCTTCTCCTCTATCCTCCTGGGATTTTGGGGGTGCATGTATGCATGCACACACCCATTCCCGATGAGATTTTCAAGCCACCAAGTCCAGGGCTTAAACTGCTGGTGGCTCTGTGGGGGTCCAGCTCCTTCACCACGACGCCACCTCCTGGCCCTAAAATAAATTCTTAAGAGTGAAACTTTTGAGTGAAAAGAGAAACGTGGTATATACAATGCTACATATCATTAAGTTGTCCTCTGGAAACCTACCAAAGCAGTAAGTTCTTAACTGGCCTTTCTGCTCTGCCCCTGCTCTCTCCAAGTCTTACTGAGCATTCCCAGTTCAGAACATGCCCATAAATGATTTGATTTATGCCTAACATTTTAAAGTTTGCCCAGGATCTACAAATAATTCCAAATTCTATGTGACACGCTTTTGCTGCAAAGCCAGTTTCTCTCTCCCACTTTCTCCATTTCTCTGATTTCCAGGCTCGACCTAGGTTCACCAAGTGGCCACGTAGTTGAAAGGGAGCGTCGGTCCTCCTTTCGTGCCACCTCCACAGACTCTTAATGTGCTGACACCTTCACTTACATGCTGTTCTCTGAGAGAAATGTCCACTATCCCATTCCGTATCTTAGTCTACATTTAAATATCTAAAGTTAATTATGAAGAAATGTAAAGTCTCTGAGTTGAACCCAGGAGACACTGAGGCCTCTTCAACAGTCCAGCAGAGGATGCGAAGGTGGTCCCACCTCCAATCCATCCTTCCCCCGTCACTTGATGTCTTTCTTTATTGTTGTTGTTGTTGTTGTTGTTTCAGTGTCAGTCCGTCTGTGTCAGGTTGCCCGCTGGGGTCACGGGTGCACAGCACTGCTCCCGGCATGCCATTAAATAGAGTTTTCTGTAATATGTTGGCCAGGATAGCCTCGACCTTGTGTTCCTCCTGCCTCAATTTCCCGAGTCACTGGGATCAGATTCGTGCCACCAGCCTGAGATGGGAATAGCATCCGGGTCTCCCGCGTGGCCCTAGCCGGCCATGTGGTGTCTTAGTGGTGCTGGGGCAGCTGGGGCCTGGATCTCCGTTTCTAAGACGTGGATCTGCTCTTATTACTTCTTTCTAAGACTGTAATAGTTTTTTTACTGAATATTTTTAAAAATCCAAATTATGATTCACATATTGTCCTTAAAGGCCCATTTTTCCAGCCTCACCTGCAACTTCCACAGAGCACGCGTGTCCAGCAACTCCACGCACATGGAGACCCTCCTCTTTCCAAAGACACCAGGGGCTCTAATGCCCCTCCGCCCTTGTCTCTGTCCACCCTTCTGACCAGAGGCAGGCTTGTGATGAAAGGTGGGCCACACCTTAGGGGAGACTCGGAAACACAGTCTCCCCGTGATGTCCTTGGGAAACCAGTTCCAGGATGTGCTGTGAGTACCAACATCTGAAGATTCTCAAGTCCCTTAGACAAGATGGCTTTGTACATGCATAGAACCTGCACACATCTTCCATGGCTCACAACGGCTCATACGACCTCCGTGCTTTGTGGACACGTGGTACGTTGGGCATGTACGTGCTTCTCTGTATTCATGACTGAGCGTGTGTACTCACATGTAAGCATGAGACAGAAAGACGGGCGAGTGCCCTTCTCAGGGTCCAGTCACACTGGGGACCCTTCCTCTTCCTCCCGTCCTCCCTCTGGTCAGATCCTAGACACCAGACCATATGCCTGCGGTGTCTTCCAGGCCGACTAGGCCACGGATTCAAACTAGGGCCACCCCGTAGGATCCGGTTCTCTCGAGCAGCGCCTCGTCACTGCTCCATAGAGCCAGCCCACTATTATACTGTGTTTTCGTAGTTTTCATTTTTATCATTATATTGTTGTTTAAATCTTTTCCATTTAGTTGAATCAGTAGACTTGTAACCCACTAATAGAGAGGGCTGACTTTATTTGCTGTGGATACCATGACGGTTACCATTTTTGAGCTCCAATAAACTTAAACACGTCAGCAAAACTCTGAAACTTCAAAATACCAAACGAACACGGGGTTGTAACAAAACTTGCAAAAGGGGAAGTGTGGGCTGCTGACAGAACATTAAAATAAGCCCAGTAGAAACTCAAAGAACTGAAAGCACGGCAGGACAGTTTCACTCATCAAATTGACATATATGCTGTGTTGCGGTCCCGTTGATCCAGAGTTAGTGAGACAGACGCACCAATACATTCCTTAATGAAGAACCGGGACCAGCAGATGCATGATGGCTGGGGCGCTGGACTCCCATGTAGTCGGCTGTACTTCGAGTCCCGGACCTGGTGGCTTAAAACTCATGCCCATGTTCACGTGTGCCCAAATCCTGAGAGGAGAATGGAGAAAGGATTGTGGCATGGCCACCCACCCAAGGGGAGATGTTTTCCTTTCTGTCTCTCTGGCTAGCACACACACCTTATAGCAAAAATCTTGGGGAAAAAAAAGAAGTAGAAACTGCTATAATCTTTCTGGAAAGTGATTTTATAAGAGTTCTAAAAATGTTTATGTCCTCTGACCCAGGACTTCTGTTCGATCTGGGCAATACATACTTAGGAAGGTAATCAGAGATGAAGACAGAGATGGCTCACACGAATGTGTTTATCCAGCCGCTAAAATTAACTACAGCAGCGGGCCAGCAGGTGGCGTGGTGGGGAGGGGCACTGGACTCCCACATGACCAAGCACAGTGTGAGTCCCAGACCTGGCGGCTTTCTCTCCCCCCCATTCTATCCTTCTCTGGTCAAATTAAAATAAATAAATAAAGTCAAATAAAATAATTCTAAAAAAATTAAAAATTAAACCAATAAATTAGCTGTAGCAATAAAAAGTTGCATGGAATCCAAATGGCCAAAAACATTTAAACTGTATTTAAATAAGCCATAGTTTATCTGTCTAATGAAGTATCAGACAGTTATTAAAATTTAGGCCTCTAGAGAGAGGGGGAGGGAGAGACAGAAACCAGCCTCCAGGGGACTGGCCACACTGCAGTCCCTTCTCCCCCATGCTCCTCTCGGGACTTGGGCACTCACTCACATGTGCCCAGTATATTTTCCAAGCCGCAGGGTCTGGCACTCAAACCATACATTTGGCCATGTGGAACCCAGCCACCTTAACTCCCACACCCCGGCTGGCCCGAGGTGAACATTCTTGATGACTGCATAAATGCACACCCAGGAATGCTAGTCCTCCACAACATCGCGTGGTGTATGTTTCTTACGTTTATTTTCTTTGTAATTTGAACAATGGGCCACAACACTGACAGGTTCTATGGCGCTAGGAAGGCTCATTCCTGGGAGTCAGGTCCCGTGGTGCAAGGAATGCTTATTCCTAGGAGTCATCTATTTTTACAGGCAGTAGAGTCTTGGAGGAAGGTCATGTCTGACTTTAGTTTATAGCCCATTACCTTTACGGCAAGGGAAAAGAGTCGGGCCTCAAAGTTCAGTGAGGAAGACACTTTGGAGAATATATGTTATGGGCTACTTTTTTCTTTTTTATGGAGAGATTTTTGCTATAGGGCACAGGTGCTCGCCAGAAAGTCAGAGAGAAACAGAGATAGAAAGCAAGAAATCAACCCCCCGGGGGGATGGCCACGCTGCAATCCCTTCTCTTCCATTCTCCTCTCAGGATCTTGGGCACGCATGCACACGTGCCCGGTGTGAGTTTAAGCCACGGGGTCCAGGACTCAAACCGTGGTCGACTACATGGGAGTCCAGCAACATAACCACTATGCCAACTGCTGGTCCCATGGGCTACGTTTTGAGTCTGTGATTTTTTTGTTCTTTCTCTTTCTGTATCTGGCATAGCATTTACAGGTGATACATAACATAAATGCAGAAATGAGTATAAAAACTGTAAGGACTTATGTGTCCAACAGTACTATAAATAGAATTAGAGACCCTTAAACACCCTAACCAACTATAAAAACCTCTACGTGTACCATCATGTTTTGTAATTAGACTCACAATATGTTTACCTTTCTCACTAATAGCTACTTGAATTTGGTGGTAAATTTCACTAGATGATTGTAAGAGTGATACTAGTTCAGCGTCTAACAAATCCAGCTTTTCATTTGGCCAGATTGTTTCCATAGATATAACATCCGGGGCGGGGAGGGTTAAGTCAAATTCAAGAAACGTCGGGTCTTTAATGTCTAAATTATCATAGGATTGTAGATGGGGAGCAAATTTACCTTTCCAACAAGATCCGTGTTGGGCCAGATCTTGGTACTAGGTAAGGTAGAGGAAGTCTTTCTACAGGAAAAATCGTGAACTTCCACAGTGTCATTTTGTTTTCCTTCCCAACCAAAATGGCCTTTTCCTGTGTACCAGATGCTGTGTTTTATGGAGATTGCCACCAGGGGCCAACCTTGTGAGAAATCGGGGTTCCACGTAACCTGGGGACATAGCCATTCTCCCCTATTTTCACAGTCAGAAAGGGAGAGGGGGTGCCATGTGCTTTCATTGATCGAAACTGCCCAGCGACTCTCCATAGGGAGTATTTTTGCTATATTAACAATTGTCCCAATCCCCGCCAACTGGACTATGGAGTATTTTTTTGCATTATTTACCTGTGGCACATGGGCTCTAAGGATACAATATCTGAGATCACATTTATCATTTAAGACTTTCCGTAAGTTTGGGGGTCCATGGGTTACCCATGAGTATTTGGACTGTGCTTTGGAGTTGAGTGACGTGGACCGTTGCTTCGTGGCCACCTCTGACTCCATGTAGATGAACATGGCCACGAGGCCTTGCTGGGTTAGTGCAGGCCCGTCCCCGTCTCTGGGTTACTGAAGAGCTCATTATGGTATGTCTGGTTGTTTTTGCTGTCTTATTTATTTGTTCATTTGTGTCCACTGGATAAGGGCTGCATTATCCTTCAGGGCTGTTTCCCCTTTTTTCCCCTCTTCTTGAAAAAGCATTCTTTGTATGTGACTTATTTTAGAAAGGGAGTCTTTTTTTAAAGGACATCTTTTTTTTATTAGTTGTAAATTTAGTTTGTCTTAGTATTTCCAACCCAGTACCTATTTTTTTTTTTTCTAGAAGGTTATGCTTCATTTTTTTTTGAAGGTCAATTTTGGTGTATTTACTAGGAATGTTGCTGCCTTAGCATACTTTACAGCGGCAGTACGATTTGGATAAATGGAGTCAATCCAGAGTTTGGGAGTATTTTAAAACACAGTGAAGTGAGTGGAGGCCACACCTAGATATGCTCTCGTGTGAGTGTTTTATAGCGCCTCCCAGAGGTGTCTTGTCTTCGAGGCAGTGTTTGTATATTAGGACCTGTGTACTAGCGGGCTCCCGTGCACTGCTCTGTAAGAGCAGTGTCTGTCTGACTTGGGCTGGATTGGGGCATTTAACTACACATATGAGGGAGGCTGCTAAGCGTGCGGGCAGGCTGTACTATGGCAGTTAATATATGAGGCAGCTCATTGTCCATTATATTAGGCAATTGCCTAAGTTTTCATTATTGAGTTGTATGGTGATGCAATGCCCTACCTGGTTTGACTTTTGTAACAATTGGCCTGAGGTCTTGTTAGGTAAATATTCTAGCATAGTATTATGTTTTTAAAGGATTATTTTATTTAAACTTTATTATTATTATTATTATTCAATTTGAACAGGGAGAGAAAGTGAAAAAGGAAATCACCAGGTCCAGGACATGAACCGTGGTTGGCCACGTGTGCGTCCAATGCCTTTAACCGCCAGCCACCGGCAGCCCCTAGTGTTGTATCTTGTAAGTTTGATAGTGTAAGTATTCTTTGAAGGGAGTGCCTTTGCAATGTTTAGAATAGAGCTGTCCCATTTAGCAGCTTTTAGTTTTTCTTGATGGATGTCATACTAGGTGACAGGCGTTTTACCAGGGGAGAAACGGGTGGCATCTGCTGTGACCCAGGAGAATTTGTTAGGCCTAAAGAGGGGTGGGGTAGGGCGTAAGCAGAGAGAGGACACGGGGGAAGGACAATCAGAAAAACATTTTAATGGCAAGTTTCCGCCCGACCTGCTACAAGAACTGTCTCGCCAGGTGTCTCTGGGGTCTCTTGGAGTCAAAGACAAGTATCAGAGATAGGCTCAGAGGCCCGGTGTGACTGGGGTGGGGACGGGCCAGGTGCCGTTTCAGGGGTGTAACACGGATCGACGAGGAAACTCCCTTAAACTCTGAGCGTGTGAGTCAGTCAAGAGGACCTGGTCGGTCCCTCCATCGGGGTTGCAGGGCGTCCTTCAGCTGGTGCCTTTCCTGATATATAAAGTCACCTGGCTGTAGCCCGTGATTTTTGATGTCTTTATCCCCCAGGTGTTCGCTGCAGAAAGATTTTGTTATTAATTTTGCATTTTCTGACCGTGCCTGAGGAAGGCTTTGGCAGTAATGTACATCTCTCCTTTAATTAAAGCTGGTTTGTCTAGACTTTCATTCAGTCTCATAGGTCGACCTGTGATTATTTTAAAGGGGGATAAATGGTGCTTTGTCAAGTGGGAGGATTTCAGATTTAATAAGTTGGCGGAAGGGCCTTTGGCCAGTTGAGTTTTCTATGCTGTTGCCCGTTCCACCAAGCCGGAGGATCGAGGGTGGTAGGCACAGCGGAAGTGCCGCGTTATCGGCCAGACCTTACAGATGGATTGAGTAATGTGTCCTGTAAAGTGAGTTTTTTTTTAATTGCCGTGCAGGTCAGAGGGACTCCCCAAACTAGAATAATTCTTTTTAAACGAGTTTTTTTTAAAAACAAGATTTTTTTTACAGTTAAGGTTGTACCCCTCCAACAGGGAAATGCTTTTACTTAGTGGGAGAATATATAAACCAGAACTAATACATATTAAAGTTTAGAGACAACGGCATCTGGATGAAATCCAGTTGCCATACTTTCAAAGGTCTTTCGGTGAGGGAAAATGACCCTGGGCCCCGAGTAAGGGCTTGCCAGGTTATGTCTGGGCATAGCGTGCACCGGAAATACACCTTCGTGGCTGTCAAGGGGGATGACTTCCAGAAATATCGTTTTCTCCATGGTATTATTATCTTTTTCCTAGAGGCCCAATGAGTCATCTTAAGAGTCAATTGGAGCAGAGGTAGCTGAGCTCCTGCAGGAATGATAGGTTTTCCTAGAGCTCTGGCTCTTAAGTTCGTGTCTGTTCCGAGCACGCCTCCCTTTTACTTCTTTCATTTTGGAATAATGTAGCCATCTTACTTTAGGACAGAAAGGTTTTTATCACACAAAATGTTCTCTTTCCTTTTTACCTTTTATTATTAACCATAAATACATTTTTATACCCATTTTTTACATATTTCTTTTTACTTTCTGGTTTTTTTACCTTTTTTTATATATAAATTTATCTTTGGAAATAACAGTTATTTCTGATTGATGAGATAAGAAATACATCTTGTTTTGTTATTTTAAGGGTTACTTTAGGCTTGTCAACGCCTATCTTTGGTTTGTGCCCAGCCTGAACATTTGACACCATTTGTAACTTTATATGTGGGGCTCTCTGTATTTATTAGAATTTCTGACTCATAGCAATATCAGCCTTTAGTTCATACCAGCAGCTTACCAATATGTATTTTATAAACAAACAAAAGGTGTCTAGCACATTTTTTAAAAATATAGAACAATTTTATCGATAATAGTATTTGGAAACAAAACCTTTTAGGAGACATCAAAGCAACTAACCATGAACAAAAAGCCCCAAGCACTGTAGGGTTGAAAAGGGTTAACTCAGTGTCTGTCTGCACTGGACAGAGTTGCTAGGTTGTTATTAGGGCTTCGAGGTCACTAAGAGTTGCAAAGTTGCCATGGGGACTGGGCTACCAGGTCACTACAGGCCCTAGGTGTGTTTTTAAGTTTTAAGAATGTCTGTTATTCTGTTATCTTATTTCCATTTTGATGAAAATATTTTGGAGAGGGTTTTTTATTTTTTTTTTTAATTTTTTTTTTGCTATAGGGCACGTGCGCTCACCAGACAGACAGACAGAGAAACAGAAAGCAAGAAATCACCCCCCAGGGGGGATGGCCATGTCGCAATCCCTTCTCCTTCTTTCTCCTCTCGGGATCTTGGGCATGCACGCACATGCGCCCAGCGTGAGTTTTAAGCCACTGGGTCCAGGACGCGAACCGCGGTTGACTACATGGGAATCCAGCGACATAGTCATTATGCTAACTGCTGGTCCCTTATGAGAGATTTTTTACAATTTTTGTAAAATAAGGTCTTGATACCCAGCCCTGCTGGGTGGTGTGGATACAGAGTTCACAGGATGGAGTACCCGCATTTCAAAGGAAGGCTCAGATTAGAAGATCCCCAAATTGCACGTCCCCTGTGTGCGAGAGTGTGTTCGTGCTTTGTCCAGGGTCACCTACGTGGCCAGTCTCCCACAGGAACAGCGACGTTTCCCTTTCTGCGCTTGTTGCAAATTTTTGGGAGGTTGGCGCTTTGGTGGTTTCTCAACTCGTCTACTTAGCTGTTTTAATTGCTGGTCCCTAATTTTGGAAGCCACAACCTTTTCTACTTTACGAGTTGTCTGGAATCATTGATGAGTTAACTAACATGATGAGTGGGCCAGTGGGCATGGGTGCCCGAGCCACATTGTACGGTTTTACCGGGTTATTACTTTCTCATCTGAACCCTGTATGAAACCAGAGTTTACAAAGTGCTCCTGTTACTGCTTTCGAGGTTTTTAGTGGTGTCTCTGAATACTGTAAAATCTAGAGGGCGTCAGGTATGGCCTCATTTGGGTGGCTCTCGCATTGCTGCGCTTTTGCCCAATTTATAACCTTAGGAAAAACTTGGAGCAGAATAGTGCAGCGGTGGTCAGACAGTTCGCTGTGTTTGCTTCTCACTTCTGTATTTATTTTATTAAAATCATTTAAGGGGTTTTTCCAAGCGTTACTCTAAAACATTCGTCTGACTTGTTTCCTGGAGCTAGAAGCCGGATTAGCTGATACAGATTTGAAATTTTTGAGTCGTCAGTTTAAGGGTTCTGTTAAACTCTTTTACAAACCCAGCAGGGTCTTCAGTCAGGTCAGGAAACCCTGATAGGAAGGCTTCTAGTTGAACCTCTGTCCATGGTGTATACATTACATTTTGGCTCTCCTGGTCCAGTGGGCTTTTGTTTTTTTCTTAAAAGCATCAACCATGATTTTATTTCCCTCCTTAACGTTCCTAAATCTTTAGTGAGGGGAAAGGCAACAGGAGAATGAGGAAAGAGAGCCCCCTGGACAGGGAGTTCAGAGAGTAAGGAATAGGGAGGAGCAGAGGGAGGAACGGATTCTGTCACCTTTTTAGTTTTAACAGCAGCTTCTGTTGATTCTTTTAATTCTGAGACAGCCTTAAGTATTTTTAAAATTAATTTTCTGAAGTGAGGTAAGTTCATTATTTTTTTCTCTTCATTGATTTTAAATACCAATTAAAGAAGGTTTTCTTTTTTTCCCCCCTTAATGTGAGAACCTAGTTTGTCCAACTTAGTGCACAAAAAGACAAACTTAGGAATATTAAAAGTTCTCCACTTGGGAAATTTCAACCCCAAATCACCTTTTGTTATTCTTTTTCTATTCTTTTTTTAGTTTTTTCTTTTTTACTTTTTTGACAAAAGAGGAAGACCTTTAGAATGTAAACTCAGATGTTAGACTTTCCTAACTTACTCAAGGGGAACACTCCACTACCCACCCCTCCACCTCCCCACCACCCCTACCTCCCCACTCTCCCCACACCCCCACCGGCTCAGAGGGAGCAAACCGCTGCCCCTCGCTGGAAGGGGAGCACACCGCTGCCTCTCAACTGGAGGGGAGCAAACCTGGATTTCCCAAAACAAACAAACGACAGATCCAAAACAGACAAGCAAATGACAGACGAACAAGCAACAAACCGGCTTAGAAATAAACCGGACTGTCTACTGAACTTTGGGAGGTCCTGGGCCAGAGAACTTACTGACTCCCTGAGGAGCAGCTCGGAGCCAGAGGGGGCTCAAGGGGCCCATGGTGCGGGTACCAGGCACCAGGTTCGAAACGACCCCTCGGAAGAACTTCGTTTTCTTTCTGGTCCCTCCCTAGTCGCCATTTTATCGACAGAAATAGCCAGTTCTGCAAAGTAATTAATAAGGTTTATTTAAGTAAGAATTTGAGAGACCTAGGCCTGGAGAGGAGGCAGAACATGCCTTTCTCTCGGGGCGATCAGGTACAGGGGTTCCTTTTATTTGATTTTGAGAGTGAGAGACAGGGTTTAGAATTTCCACGGGTTTGGTTCAAAGAGGCGGGCTATATGGAAGAGGGGATATAGGTTTGGGGAAGGGATTAGTGACGGAGACAGGGGCTCGCACGCCATTACAGGACACGTCCCAAGGGCAGAATGTTGGAGACCTGCTATCAATGAATCCCAGCGGTCTGTGACTGTGGGCATGACTCACCCATTCCAGGCTTACTATGTAGGGAGATTTCTGTTATCGAATGGGCCAGAAAGGCCTGTCGATGGCTGTGGGCCTGACTCAGCCCAGGCCCTCTGCAAGGGATTGTGGAACCAGGAAAAAGCAGTCAGATTTCTATCCTCACTCTTTGTCTCTGTCTCTCTGGTGAGCACACATGCCCTCTGGTAATTAAAAACGAATTATGTGACACCTGCGCCTCGAAATCCTTCATGCGTTGTCACCTCTCTCTTCCCCCTTGTCGTCTTTTTGATGCTTTAGTGTCTGCCCCTCTTGCAGCCCGTGGCCAATTAACAAGGAAGTCGCTTCCCATGAAAGCCGTAGACTCCTCAGGACCTTGGGCTGCTTCTCATGCAATGTCCTTCTGCTTCCTGAGCACTCAGGGAAGTCTGGGAGGTGCCCGAATGCGGGGTGGTTGGAGCCGAGTCGTGTCGCGTGGCTTCTGGTCCGGACAGAACAGCTGTGGATTCAGAGTCAAGGGCGTGTCGTCTTCCAGGTGCATCCTCCCAGGAGCTCTCAGTGCACGTCCCCTGCCCTCCCGGGGTGCACAGGCCCTGAGCTCTTCGGCAAAGGGCGAGGCTCGACTTCTCCTTCTGGACCTGGCTGTTCACACTGAGGAACTGCACGGCCTAGTTAGTCGAATGTTTAGGAAACGTTTTTCTTTTAAATAAATCAAACCTGAGGAGACTCTTTTCACTCAGACACTTCCTTTATGAATATCTTGGGCATCTTTAGCGCCTTGAGTCTTAAATAATCCAGAGTTAGCGGGAGGTTGATGGCACTCCCTAAGTCCTTTTCCCGCTTGCATAAAAAAGAAAGAAAAAAACATTCTATCTAAGGCTTCCCTTCTTTATTCTCAACTATCTGAAGAATCATCTAAATTACTGCTAATGGCTATTCAATAAAAACAAGCATCATGTTGCTAAAGTAGTGAAATGTGGAAAACTTTGTTCTTTTCCATTTAAAATGTGCTTTTTTCTTCTTTCTTTTTTTTTTTCTTTTGAGAGAGATTTTTGCTATTGAGCACATGTGCTCACTGGAGTGAGAGAGAGAGAGAGAGACAGAAAGCGAGAAATCATCCCACGGGGGTATGGCCACACCGCAATCCCTTCTCCTCCATTCTCCTCTTAGGATCTTGGGCACACGGGATCTTGGGCACACAGGATCTTGTGCCTGGTGTGGATATAAAGTCACCGAGTCTGGGAATTGAACCACAGTTAACTACCTGGGAGTCCAGGTAGTTCTCTGCTGGTCCCAAAATGTACTTATTTCTTGAGAGAAAGAATGACAAGCCGCCCCTCCCCCCCAGCATCTCACATCCCTTCCCCTGAACTTTTCCAGACAGCCAGGGTCACACCCACATGTTTTTTTCCTGAACTCGCAGTGTTCCACGCGAATCCAGCTTCCCTTGAGCTTGCATTCTGGCTGTGCCGCTGAGCTGGCTGAGGAAGTACCTTTCTGTAAGTGGGGATGGGTAAGATCCCAGTTCCTATTCTAGGTCAGGAATACTTTATCTGTGTGTCCAACTCTTATTTCTCAAAGACTGACAGTGCAGACTGAAGTCAGACCTTGAGTCCCAGGTTGGCCTCCGTGTGATGGTGCCGGCTCTGCAGTCGGACTCTGACCTCTGTAAGACTTGGGTGTCTAACGCACCAGTTGGGGTAGTTGAAGCACCTGCCACACAGGTGAGTTTAGAACATCGAATAAAGCAATGCATTTTAATTGGCAAGATCTGGTTGCTCACAAAATGTCAGCTCGTATTAATTTACTGTGTAGGATAGTACAAAAATGAGCAAAATGTAGTGTGATTAACAGAAGGCCTCTCCCACACTTGCGCCATTTATTATAAATATTGCCATTTGGGCAGTTGATTCTTCCTACATTTTTAATGGGCTTGAAAAAGAAGTATTATGGTCAAGTATTACGTGCAAAAATTTATGTCTTGTAGGCAGGAGGAGACGGGCAGAACGTGGCTTCTCTGCAAACTTCTCTCAAAGGCCAACTCCTGTATCCGTTTCCTTCCTGCATCTGGCCCCTTCTATGCTCCATTCAATTAATGATGTCGAATAAAACGAGACCCTGGGCCATCCCCACTTACAGAAAACTGTCTCCCGGGCCCACTCGGTGGCACAGCTGGGATGCGCTGCTCCGGGAGAGTGGGTCCATTGGGAGGACCGAGTGGGACTGTTGGAACTGCTCTGCCAAGGCTGCCACTCCCATCCACCACCTCGGGTAGGCCTCTACTGCCTTTGCTTTCCTAGCAGAAGCCCACCTGGGGTTGCGGGCTGCGGGCTGCTCCTGCTCTGACATGCTCTGCTTTGGGTTTCCTTCAAACCACACTCCCTACCTTCCCGGCCCTCCCTCTTTCATCTGCCCTCCACGCGTGGGTGCCTCAGGGTGGGCCTGAGCCTCTCCCATTCCTTCCATGGTGATCTGCTCCTAGTCCATAGTCCGGAATGCTTTCCACATTAAATCCCCGAACTGGACATTTCTGGGAGCTGGAAGCTCACACGTCTGCCTGCCTCGTTCCTTCACGTTCAGAACCCCGCGTCTAAACCCACGCCTCCCTCACGCCACCTTCTCCACTCTAGTGAATGGCCCATTGCCCAGTGCCAGTCCTCTTCCGCAGTGAACCCTTCCAAACACACACGGGATGATGTCACTTCCCTGTTTAAACCTGGGATCAGAAATGGATGACCAATGCAGTCTCCACCTACTACAGACTTCCCCACCAGCTGCGGGGCTGGGGTGGTCTGACCCCCCGGATAACTGACTTCAGTTCAGGCCACTCTTCTCCCCTTCCAAGACCCTTACCCTCCGGGCGGGCACACGGGCCTTTCGCTCTCCTTGAGCAGAGAAGACTGTGTCCTCCTCGGTGCCTTTGCTCTGCTTTCTGTCTAGAATACACTGGCCTGGCCTCGTCACAGCTGGTTCCTTCCAGTACTTCAGCCCTTGGCCCGGTCTCCCCTCCAGCAGGCCTGCTGTGCCCACCCCACCTGGAGTGACCTCCCACACTTCACGTGTACCGTTCCATTGGCTCTGACCACAGCTGTCAGAACGAACCGTGGTCACGTTACTAGAGCTGCTTGCGAGCTGTGAAGGTAGTTCCATTTTGACCTGTTCATCCCTGTACATTCAGATTCTGATAGGGGCCTGGCACACAGACCTCAGTAAGGGTTTATGGAATGCATGTGTGCCATAGTGTCCTAAGTGAGGGGGCCTCAGCCCTGCTGTCGCCGATGCACAGGTCATGCGGACTGTACGCTGTGCGGTGGAGAGCCGCGGGGAGGAGGAACGTCACTGCTGCGCTCAGATGAGGACCAGCAGCCTGAGTGCAGAGGCGGACAGGGGTGTCCGGGACAGCGAATGGCATGAGCAAAGGCTCGGAGGTATGAAAAAACGCAGGCTGTGTTTAACTTGTTCTCTTGGACAGGCTCTCCAGAGAAAGTGAAATGGATGCGGGTCCACAGAACTTGGGAGGAAGACGTCGGGATCGGAATAAAATCGAATGGTGGGAAAGGGTTTCAATGTAAGTAGAGAGAGCAACTTGACGGTAGCCCGTTTAAGCTGCTGGAAATTAAAAGCATATATAGTAACAAACAGCGCCTGGGCTTGCCGGTGTGAATACACTGAAAAAGAAAATGGAAGGAGGAACAGTCTGAAACGGCTCAAGGCGCAGCTAAAGGAAGTCGAGATTGGGAGCCCCACAAAGAGTAGCTCAATAATGAACAATGGCTTTTTGACCAATAATGGGAATGAGCAGGCTAGTGACAAAACCCGTCTGCCAGAGCCACCTCACTTGCCCTGATTCATTCCATTCCAGCTTGACAAACGCCTGCCTGGGCTCTGGCCGGACGTGGGAATCGCACCACACAGTCCTGGGCCTCTGGTCAAAGGCAAGTGCAGGAATAATTGCCATTCCGGGATTTAAGAGGACGGCCCTTCATATCATCTTATTAAATATGCAAATAGACGTCGAAGGCAATACAGGCAATTTTTTCCAAATTCCTTTGGGGCCGTTGGATTCGGTCTGCACTTATAGACAGTTCTGATGGGGACTTCCAAGGGCAGACCAATGTCAGTCACCGGGAATTGGTTTAAAACACCAGTGCATTACTTTATATGCATGCATGAGAGGCATCTCTTTCTCTTCTGTTTTTCTTGAGAGGTTTTTGCTATCGGGCACTTGTGCTCGCCAGAAAGACAGAGAGAGACAGAGAGACAGAAAGTGAGAAATCACCCCCAATGAGGGATGGCCACGCCACAGTCCCTTCTCCTCCATTCTCCTCTCTGGATTGCAGGCACGCAAGCACGCGTGCCTGGCTGAGTTTAAGCCACTGGGTCCAGGACTCGAACTGCGGTTTACTCCATGGGAGTCCAGAGATGTAGCCATTATGCTGGTCCCAGCATCTCTTTTTCTTAAATAGTTTTTTGCTATTTAAAATTCATATATGCTCATAATTATATGACATTACATAAACATTAATACATGTTTTAGAAAACACTGAAAATTTTACATTTCCACATTGCACATATTACATACAGATTTATAGTAGTTTTTTCCCCCTGGTGGGTGTGTGTGCTCATCAGACAGATGGAGAAAGGGGGAGCAGAAAGCACGCCCCTGGCGAACGGCCAAGCCACCATCCTTCTCCTGCACGCCTCCTCCCTTTCAGGATTTTGGGCACGCACGCGGATACCCAGCACGCCTGTCCAGCCGCCAGGTCCGGGATGGCCGTGGGGTCTAGCTGCCTTTACCATCAGGTCACAGAGTGGGCTCTGTCATAGGTGTTTTTTAAACTAAAAGTAGAACCACATCACAATGCATTGGCATTTCTCTCCACTAATTTGAATTGTGTATTTTATTTTGTTATTGACTATCTTACCATTTATTTTAAAAACACTGAAAACTTTAATCATCTCATGCTAAATAAAAAATGAAAAACAATGGTCTGAGTCCTCCTTACATGAAATATGAGATTTAATAAACCTTTTTCAGTCATAGTCCCAATTCTTGAGTTTTTTAACATAATTTTTAATTTTTGACTAAGACTTTAATAATCAAATTATTTTTAGAGTATATGCTTTTTTTTTTGTCCCTTGGAGAGGTTTTTGCACTCATGGGCATGTGTACACACCAGAGGAACAGAAGTACAGAAATCATCCCCCAGGGGTGATGGCTACACCATAATCCCTTCTCTTCCATTCTCTTCTCGCGATTTTGGATATTAACACACATGTGCCCGGTGTGAGTTTCAAGCTGCCGGATCTGGGACTTGAAACACAGTCAACCATGTGGGAGTTCAGTGCTTTAACCACTATAGACTATATGCTTTAAAAAACAAAACAAACTTGTCTTAGATATTGGGTTCTATTGTTAGAAGTAGAGTTTCAACAGTTATTTGAACTAGGTGGTGTCGTATGTTGCTGTCTGATATTTGATATCATAAAGTCTATACTCTGGAGCTTTATCCAGCGTCTTATTCAGTTGGAATATACTTTTTAAAATAAGATACAAAAGTATTTTTGAGGGCTCTTTCTGTGGTTAATTTCAAGTTTAATTCCATTATGATCAGAGAAGAGGCTGGATATAGTTCTAGGCTTTTAAATTTGTAGAAGTTTATTTCGTGGCCTGTCACATGGTCAATCTCTAAAAATCTTCCACAGGAAGATGAGAAAACAGTGTGCTTTGTAGTCGCTGGGTGAAATGCTCTGTGTAGGTCTGTCAGGTCCATTTGGTTTATGGGGTCGATTAGCTCCTGTGTGTCTGCTTGTCTCAGTGACCTGTCAGTGGTGACGGCGGGGTGCCGGAATCCCCACGCACCACTAGCGTGCCGGGGTCTGTGTCTCCCTTCAGACCTAGCAGCCTTTCTTCTGCATGTCTGCGTTCTCTGACTTTGGGTGCATAAATATTTGTGACGGTCGCGTCTTCCTGGTGAGTTAACACTTGCAGAGGTATACAGTGCCCTTCTTTGCCTCTTTCTATCCAAACGTCTGTCTTGTCTGATATCAATATCACAACTTCTGCCTTTTTTTCATTTCTGTTTGCATAAAAGGATTTTTCCCAGTCCTTCACTTTCGGTCTATGTATATCTTTGTTGATGAGGTGTGATTCTGTAATTAACACATAGAGGGTTCCTGTTTTTCATCCAGTGAGTCAAACTGTGTCTTTCTATTTTTTTTTTTAGATATATATATATATATATTTTATTATAGGGCACTTGCACTCGCCAGAGACACAGAGAGACACAGTGATATAGAAATCAAGACATCACCTCCTAGAGAGGATGACCATGCCACAATCCCTTCTCCTCTATTCTCTTCTTAGGATTTTGGGCATGCATGCACATGCACCTGGCATGAGTTTCAAGCTGCTGGGTCCAGGACTTGAACTGTGGTTGACTTTGTGAGAGTCCAGTGATGTAACCATTGCACCACCTCCTGGTCCTAAGTCTGTGTCTTTTAGTTGGGGAATTGAATGCATTAGCATTTAATTTATTATAGATATGTGTGGACTTAGCCTTGCATTTAGTTTCGTTCTCTCTCTCTCTGTCCTCCCCACCCTCCATCCCCCGTTTTGTTTCTCTTGCTTCTATTTATTTCTCTTTAATTTCCAGGTGTAATATTCTCGTAAGTATTTCCTGAAGGGCTAGCCTTCGTTTGGTGAATTCTTTCAGTTTTTGTTTATCTGGGAATGACTTTATTTCTCCTTCCCAACTGAAGGATACTTTTGCTGCATATAGTATTCTTGGCTGAATTATTTCTCTTTGAGAGTTTTAAAAATGTCTTTCCATTTTTTTTTCTTATTGTTTCACTTGAAAGGCCCAGTGTTAATGTAAAGAGGTAACCGTTATAGGTACCTTGGCATTTCTCTCTTGTCACTTTCAGAATATTATCGTTGTCTTTAACTTTTACCAATTTGGCCATGACGTGCCTTGGAGAGGCATGTCTTATGTTAAATCTATTTGGTGTTCTTTGTATTTTTTGGATTTAGATTTCCATATGCCTCTCCAAATTGGGATAGTCTTCAGCTAATATATCACAAACAAGATTTTCTAAGCGTCTACCCGTCTTTTCACACTCTGGAATACCCATAATGCAAATATTCAGCTATTTAATGATATCTAGAATTTCTCACATAGTGTCCTCATTTTTTTGAGTTTATTCTTTGTTTGTTTGTACTTTACAATATCGTTGGTTGTTTGGACTAAATCGGAAGTTTTATCTTCAAAGTCAGAGATTCTTTCTTCTGCATGGTCTAATCTGCGGTTAATACTTTTGAAGGAGGTTTCAATTTTCTGTATTCTTTATCTCTAGAAATTCTGTTTGATTCTCTTTCAAGGTGTCTATTTCCTAATGGAGTTCCTCTTTCAAGGCTTGGCTTGATTTTCCCATCTCCTGGGATTGGTTGTCTGTTTTCTCGTGTATCTCACTGAATTTAGTTATGATGAATATTCTGAATTCTTTTTTCTGACATTTCTATAATTTCTTGTGTTTTATCCATTGTTGGTGGGGAATTACTGTGTTCCTTTGGGGGCTTTTTCCTCCTTTGGAGTAGGTTTCTGTAGCGTGTGCACATGTGCCTCCCTTGCTGTGAATTAACTCTGTGCCAGTATCCTTTAACTTATAATTCTGCAACTTCAGAAGCTGGGATGGTGGTCCTGAAGGTCAAAGCAGCCCTTCCTTCCAATCCCTGGCCTGGGCATGAGCCACAAAACATAAAAAATAAGCAACCTGAGTGACTTTCAAACTACTAAGGAAATAAATATTTAAATAAAAAAATTCATTGAAACCAATGATAGCAAAAACGCTACTATCCATAACCTTTGGACACAGTGAAAACATTCATAATAGGGAAATTTATAGATACTAGAATATTAATGTTCATGAGAAAAAAAAAACCAGAAAGGTAGAAAATAAATAACTTACAACTCAAGAAACTGGAAAACAACAACAACAAATAAAAGAGAAAACAAATAGTAAAGATTAGAGCTGAAATAAATTAAATAGAGAATAAAGGAACTATACCAAAAAAATCAATGAAACAAAAAACTGCTTTTCTGAGAGGATAAAAAAACCTGACAAACCATTAGCTAGACTAATCAAGAGAAACAGAGAGAGAAGCCAGAATGACATTATCCGTAATGAAGCTGGTACTATTACAACCAATGTATCTGAAATGCAGTGAGTTAGGAGAGAATGCTATGAGCGACTATATGTCAACAAACTAGAAAACCTAGATGAGACAGATACATTTCTGCACATGTACAAGTTACCTAGACTGAATCAGAATGAAATAGAAATCCCGAATGGGCCAATTGAAAGTGATGAGATTGGGGGCCAGCAGGTAGTGTAGTTGTTAAGGCCCTGGACTCCCTCATGGCCCACCACTGTTTGAGTCCCGGACCTGGAGGCTTGCTTTCTCGTTTTCTCCGCTCCCCGCTCTCTGTTTCTCTCTGGTCAAATTAACAACAACAATAATAATAAATAACATTTTAAAAAGTGATGAGATTGAATCAGTAGTGAATAGTCTCCCGACAAAGAAAAACCCAAATCCAGATGGCTTCACTACTGAATTGTACATACTTTTAAAGAAGAGCTAACCCCAATTCCCCTAAAACTATCTCTAAATATTCAAAAAGAAGAAACCCTCCCAAACTCATTCTATGAAGCCCCCATCACCTTGATACCAAAACCAGACCAGGACATAACAAAAAAGAAAACTACATACCAAAATCCCCAGATGCATAGCAATGCAAAACTTTTCCACAAGATACTAGCAAAATGAATCCAATAACATATTGAGAATATTGTACACCACATCCAGGAAAGCTTTATTTCAGGGCTGCAAGGATGGTTCAACATACACAAAGCAATAAATGTAGTGCATCTCACTAACAGAGAGAAGGATAAAGACGTATGATCATATCTATAGATAAAGAAAAACATGCGCGAAAATACAACATCCCTTCATGATCAAGACTTTTACCAAAATAGGAGTAGAAGGGACATCTTCAACACAATAAAAGCCATATGCCCCAGACTCACAGCTAACAGCATACTGGAGGACAAAAGCCTGACTGCTGTCCCTCTAAACCAGAACAGTTACAAGGCAGCCACTTTCCCACTCCTTTTCGTAACAGAGCTGGATGGCTTAGTTAATGCAGTCAGACGAGAGAGCAAAATGAAAGGCATTCAGAGAGGAGAAGAAAAAGCTAAACTGTCCCTATTTGCAGATGACATGATTATATACAAGGAAAATGTGAAGGAATCCATGTAAAACCCCTAGAAGTGATAAATTAATTCTGTAAAGTAGCAGGATACAAAATCCATATATAAACATCAAAAACTTTTATAGGGGCTGGCAGGTAGTGTGTTGGTTAAGGATGCTGGACTTTCACCTGGCTAACCACAGTTCGAGTCCTGGACCTAGTGGCTTTCTCTCAATCTCTCTCTCTCTCTGACCACACACCCCAGTCAAATTAAAATAAATAAGTAAAGTTAAATAAAATAATTATTTTTAAAATAGCATTTTTATGCACCAACAGTGAACAGCCTAGATAGAACTGAAGAAAGCAATCCCATTTACAAAACAAGTAAGATACCTAGGAATAAACCTAACCAAAGGGGTGAAAGACCTCTACAAGGAAAACTATGAAAAGTCAAAAAAAGAAATTGAGTATAATACTTAAAAAATGGAAGAACATCCTGTGTTCCTGGACTGGAGGAGTCAATATAATGAAAATATCATTCTACCCGAATTAATTTACATATTCAATACACTTCTGATAGTTGCTCATGATATTCTTCACAAAAATATTCTTCACATGGGACCAGCAGTTGACGTAATAGTTATGTTGCTGAACTCCCATGTGGTCGACTGCAGTTTGAGTACCGGACCCCATGGCTTAAACTCACACCGGGAGCCTGTGCGTGCATTTCCAAGATCCTGAGAGGAGAATGGAGGAGAAGGGATTGTGGCGTGTGGCCATCCCCCCTGGGGAGCAATTTCTCACTTTCTGTCTCTCTGTCTCTGTCTGTCTTTCTGTTGAGCACACATGCCCTATAGCAAAACCCTCTTTAAAATTATATATATATTCTTCACAAAAATAAGACTATAATAAGATTTGTCTCAAATCATAAAAGACTTCATATCACCAAGGCAATACTGTGCAAAAAAGAAAGAAAGAAAGAAAGAAAGAAAGAAAGAAAGAAAGAAAGAAAGAAAGAAAGAAAGGAGGCATCTCACTACTCAATTACAAAATAAATTACAAAGCAGTGATATTTGAAACAGCATGATACTGGTGCAGAAATAGACGTATAGACCAATGGAACAGAATAAAGAATCTAGAAATAAACTTGAATTATGTAAGCAACTGATCTTTGACAAAGGGTACAAGACAATACAATGGAGAAAAGAAAGTCTTCTTAACAAGTTGTGCCGAAATTGGATATCCATCAGGCAGAAAAATGAAAATGAATCCACCTTGCACACCACTAAGAAGATTCAACTCAAAATGGACCAAAGATTGAGATATAAAGCCTCAAACTATAGAACTACTTATAGAAATATTAAGGGAAACTTTTGAAGACATTGGGGTAGGCACAGAGTTCTGATTATTGCATAGGCAATAATCCCCAAAATACATAAGTGGGATTACACCAAGCTCAAAAAATTTTCCTCACACAAATCAAAAAAATAAGTGAAATAATCCAATTTAAAAAATGGGTGAATAAATTGAATAGCTAATTCTCCAATGAAAACTTATGAAGAGCCACAAGTTCCAGGCAAAATGTCCAAAGTCTCTTGTCTTAAAGAAAGTGCAAATTAAAACCACAATGAGATACCATTTAACCCCAATTAGAATGGCTAGGATAAAAAAATAAAGAATAACAAGTGTTGGCAAGGCTGCGGTGAAAAGGGAACCCTCTTTGACAGTTGGTGGGAATGTAAATTATTAGAACTTCTGTGGAAAACAATATAGAGGTTCCTCAAAAACCTACAAATAGAGCTATCATATGACCCAGTAATCCCACTTCTTGGTATTTACTCCAACGATAAGAAAACACTTACACATCCTCGTTTATTGCAGCAGTATTCATAATTACTAGAACATGGAGCCAATCTAAGTGTCCAAAAACTGAAGACTGGGTTGAAAAACCATAGCACATATGTACTATGGAATATTATTATTCTACTTTTATTACTTATATTACTTATACTATTGGTATAAGAAGCTTTGAAACCCTATCATTTGATTCAAAGTGGATGAATATAGAGGAGTTAATGTTGAGCAAAGTAAGCCAGCCTTTAAAAGACACACACTGTATATCCCCTCTCAGTTTGTACTGAATATCAGCACTCCATGGTAAAAATGGAGCTATCTGAAGATATGATAGTAGAGAGGATAAATGTAGATACTATGGACTATAAGGGAGGGAGGTGGATGATAGTGTGTGGTAAAAGGTGGGTGTGAGGTGCAAAGGGAAGAAGCATTTAACAGACAAAAAAAGGTAAAGTTCTCTGTTGAAAAATACATATATTGTATAAATTATGATGGGGTCTTTATGCAGAATGTGCAATTAATCTTAAAATAAAAGTATATTTATAAAACTTTTAAAAATGCAGAAAAGATACAAAACTAATATACGAGGATTCTTCAATAAGTTCATAGAAAATGCCAATTATGAACAAACTATGTATGGATTTTTCAAAATTTTTGTGCCAAAATACACTTGTACTCTAATTCCATTTTTCCATTAACATTTGGAAGTGTCTTCATATTTTCAGAATTTGTACGAATCTGTGATTATTTTTATGTGGACTTCAGACTTCAAGAAGACTATCTTGCCTATGATAAAATTCTTATGTTACAATTTTCTCCCTCAAAGCTTTGCCAGTAAGTTGTCCCTAGCAATTAGTGTCACTGTGGAGAAGACTGAGGCTTGCCTAATGTTTTCTCTTTTGCTCATAAACCACTTTTTTTTCCCTCGTAGGCTTGTTTCTTTCTTTCTTTGTAATTCTTGTAAATCAAGGATTTGTTCAGAGTGTGATCTAATTTTTCCAGGAATGTGGCGAAACTTACTGAGTTGGATTCCCTAGTGATTTTTGGTCTAAGAAAGCATTCTGCATTTCCGTCTCATTCTGGCTCTTGTCCCATCAGCCCTTCTCCTTCAGCAGGTACATCAAACAGTCCCTCAGCAAACCCCATTCTCTGTCCTAAATATTTATCATCTTCCTCCTTATCATTTTTCACTTTCATGTCTCTCTGTGTGTGAATCTAAGACTTTCTCATTTATGTCCTCCTGATGACTCACTTGATTTTCTGAATTGTTCGTTTTGTTTTTTCCCCGTCACTGTTGTGATGTTGGGTTCTGCAGTACAATTTTAATTGTCTTGAATGTCTTCCTTGTCTCACCTGCCTCTCTTCTCATCTCAGGCTCTTTGATTCTCTGTTCTTCCTGTTGTATCTTCCATCCTGTTGAAGTCGGCAGTTTGTAATAATTTTCTTTGGTTTCTTTACTAAATCCATTTCAGAGGATTGTCCCCGTGGAATTTTCAACATCATGTTTGGCATTCTTTTCACCCTAGTAATAGTTTTTTTTTTTTTTTTTTTCCCCCATGAGCATATTTTGTTCTGCCAGTCTGTCTATTCCAAGGAAATACAGATCTGTGTAATCCTGTATAATCTCTATATTTTGGGTTTTGACAGCCAGGGCATAAAAGGATCAAGATGAAGGAAGGCAAGAAAGCTGATGGTGGTGCCGCAGCAAAATGTCATGCTCTGCAAGGCCGACCCACACGGGAGGGATCCTGATTCACACCTGGAGACCTCCCTGACTGCACCTGGCCCTGCCTGTGCAAGGCCGACCCACATGGGAGAGATCCTGATTCACACCTGGAGACCTCCCTGACTGCACCTGGCCCTGCCTGTGCAAGGCCGACCCACACGGGAGGGATCCTGATTCACACCTGGAGACCTCCCTGACTGCACCTGGCCCTGCCTGTGCAAGGCCGACCCACACGGGAGGGATCCTGATTCACACCTGGAGACCTCCCTGACTGCACCTGGCCCTGCCTGTGCAAGGCCGACCCACACGGGAGGGATCCTGATTCACACTTGGAGACCTCCCTGACTGCACCTGGCCGTGTCTGTGCCTTTGTAGCCCTGTTGAGGATGCTGTCTCTATGTCTTCCTGTCTCTCTGTTTCTCTTTATGTTTGTGTCTCTGTCACTCTTTCTCATGGAAGAAATAAACATTTTTAAAAAGATGAACGTAAGCACTTCTCGTCTCATGGTAAACTGGCATCACTGGATGAGATGCACATCGTATTTTCAGTCCAGTCCCATCAGCTTTGGAGTGAGAGAGAATCCTCTCCATTTCCAATAATAGGGAGGTAGTACATCTTGCTTTTTGATGTGATTGAATCCCTCATTCCTGTCACGTTTTCATCTGCATTTACTTTTGAAAGTTAGGAAGAGCTGCTTTCGGGGTCAATAATCTAATATGTGTTTTTTCCTTCTTCATAAAAATAGTGTTCTGGGGAACCAGCAGTTAGCGTAATGGCTATGTCGCTGGACTCTCACGTAGTCAACCGCGGTTCGTGTCCCAGACCTGGTGGCTTAAAACTCACGCCGGGTGCGTGTGCGTGCATGCCCAAGATCCTGAGAGGAGAATGGAGGAGAAGGGATTGCGGCGTGGCCATCCCCCCTGGGGGGTGATTTCTCGCTTTCTGTCTCTCTGTCTCTCTCTGTCTGTCTGGTGAGTGCATGCGCCCTATAGCAAAAATCTCTCCAAAAAAAAAAAATAGTGTTCTGTGGGCTCATTTCTCTAAGGGTCTGAACTTCTGCTGGGCACGAGGTGCTTCTCTTCTGACCCTAGCTTGGACGTGTACCATACGGTGGGGAAGACTCTTCTCTGCTGCCTTCAGCAGTCCTGTCCTGATCGACATGTTTGCTTGTCCAGTGTTTTCCTCATGTGTGCTCAGAGAGAGCGACTCCCCAAGAGGAGCACGGGGATCACTCCCATTCCATCTGGGGCCCTTTTCCTTGGTTTTGAGTCTATAAGCAGCCTGGCCTTCTGATAATTGAGTTCCACACCATGACAGAAGTCACCAAGTGAAGCGACCGGCTAGCTAATTCGGTGTGTTGTACTCAATGCAAGTGCCCTTAGCTGAGAGGATATTTATTTATTTACTTTATTAGGGAGAGATTTTTGCTATAGGGCGTGTGCACTTGCTGGAGAGACGGAGAGACAGAAAGACAAAAAGCCAGAGATCAGCCTTGGGGAAATGCCCAGCCCACGATCCCTTCTCTCCCATGTGGGGATAGTGGGCGCTCACGCACATGCCCACGGTATGAGTTTGAAGCTGCCGGTCCAAGACTTGAACCATAGTCGACTACGTGGGACTGCAGCAATGTAGCTATTACACCATCTGCTGGTCGCAACGATTGGTAATATTGTAGTCTATTTCATGGTTCTCTTTCAGAGCTGAGAAAGTGAAGGACTAAAGTAATAAAGATGCAGGACTCATGGGAATTGTGAGAAGGGAGAAAAGAGAAAGAGGTCCCCATAGCTACTGATACCTCCACATGCATTTATTTGTTCATTTATTTATTTATTCATTTATATTTATAACAGGGCATGCTCACCTCCAA
>NW_006159550.1:5900682-5906663 GCF_000334495.1 Tupaia belangeri chinensis | reverse complement strand
GGAAAGAGAGAGAGGCTTCCTTGCTAGGTCTCGGTCATGCTGCAATCCCCTTCTCCATCCTCCTGTCATCTAGGACCCGGGCCCATGCACGCGGGCCCTGTGCGTTTTCAGGCTGCCCAGGCTGGGGACTCAAAGCATGACGGGTACCTGTGACCTCCAGCTCCTCGGTCCAGCATGCACATGTGAGCCTCTACTCAGCCCTGATAATGGTTTTCCCCCCCCCCCCCGAGGTTTTTGCTATAGGGTCAGCCCAGCTAATGGCTTTCCACCACCCCCCCCCGAGGTTTTTGCTATAGGGTGCATGCACTCACCAGAGACACAGAGAGAGACAGAAAACAAAATCACCCCCTAGGGGGATGGCCATGACACAATCCCTTCTCCTCCATGCTCCTTTTGGGATTTTGAGCACACATGTGCCTGGTGTGAGTTTCAAGCCGCTGGGTCCAGGACTTGAACCTCGTTCTGTTACACTGGAGTCCAGCGACATAAACATTACGCCATTCACTGGTCCCACTGCTAATGATTTTAACACCCCTTCCTAAAACAAGTACGTTTCTACCTCTAGACTCAGCGCAGGGACAGCACGCTCCACCTGTCTGGCAACGGGCGCCCAGAGCCGTGTTTCCGCGAGGCCGGGGCACGTCCGTCGCACAGCAGGGCCGGTTGGGGCCCTCAGCCTCAGGTCACGGTCTGTTCACACACTCTGCTCTAATACCGAGTCACCCCTCACCCTCGGCTTCGACGCTGAACACTATTTCTTTTGTTTCCATTTTATTCTTTATTTTTACAAACTGGATTTTCTGGAGTGCTTATGGTAATGCGTGAGTTTGAGAAATAATGACTTCTCCTTGCGTGTGGTGTCGGTGGTGCTGACAATGGCCGCTGGGCCCTGGCAGATGAGCGACTCCGGGCGGGGGAGGCCGGGGGTGAGCGGTGAAGTCCACCAGTACATAAAGGCCAGTTCTGTTTCTTTGCTAGTAAAAGACTATTTCTTCTCCCAACAAGCTCTCCCTTTTATTCCCCTCTAAGCTTTTAATGAATTTCATAATAAAACCTTTATAAAATTATTTATTTAGCAATTATTAAAGAACTCCGTGCCTAAATTCTCTTTAAAAACTGAACTGTAAATATGAATAGGAACCAATTGTGGCCCTATTGATTTTTTAGAACTAATCACATACAAACAATGAATATTGACAGAGTGGCTGCTGTGTGCCAGGCTCTCTCCCAGGTACTGGGTGTGCACCAGCGAGCACAATGGAGTGCATTCTATTCTATAGCAAATTTAGCCTAATCTTCACAGTACTGGCCAAAAGTGCATAAAAGCAATACTGCCAAAAATATAAATATGAAGACAAATACACAAATATTTCATCTTTAGTTTATTCTAACGCTTCACTCACCCCAAATGGACAAAGCAGGGGAGCCCTTGTGCACGTTACGACTGGGAGACACTCGGTCTCTGGGCTGGCAGTGGCAGAGGGAGGGTGGAGGGCACAACTTTTCTTTTATTTGCCATAGGATGTGTGCACTCACTAGAGAGAGCAAGAGCGGGAAGTGAGGAAGCACTTCCCGGGGGGAGGACCATGCCCCACCCTTTCTCAGTTCTCCTCTCGGGACTTGGGCACACATGCACACATGCCTGACATGCCTTTTCAAGCCGCTGAGCCCAGGATGCGGACTGTGAAACTGACCACGTGGGGTTCAGGCGCATTAACCACTATGCCACCAGCTGGCTATGACACTTTCAATCCCAAAATGTGGCGGGGGTGCTACCCAGCCTGGTTTCAGCCTTGCACACACTGAACCACGTGAGTGTGTCAGTGACTGCTGTGCACACTCAGGCAGTGGCCGGGCTGTGGTGGGATTCACTGCTCCGCGTCCTCCTGGGGCCCAGCGGGAAGATGAACACCACCGAAGCAGAAACCGCTAGTGAGGCGCCATGTGGGCCCAGCCAGGGCCCACTTGGAGAGCCGGATTTTCCAAACTCCACTTCTGCAAGTAGGTGAGAAGCCACTAGTCTTTGAAACCCCGTCAGCTGATGCTCCACAACAAGACATCTAGCTGTATGTGAAGACCTCACAGATTAAACAGGAAAAGTAAAGAAAATCTCTCTGCTTTGTGCTGGTGTTGGAAGGATTTGGGAGCATCATGTTTCTTCCAGCAAGGGGCTAACGCGTTTTGAAAGTAATAACAGGTCAAACGGGATGGGAGAGACGCTGTTTCCCTCATGCTTGGAGGTGGTGACCTGGTGACAAGAGAAAGGTGAGGGTGAGGGCAGAGCAGAAACTCTTCCCAAAGCCGGAGATACTCTACTGTGCCATGCATAGATGCTTGTTGAATGAGTACATGGTGACCTGTCCTCCAGCTTATCTAGAACACCTCCAGGAAACTCCCAGAAACTTGAGGGGTGGGGGTTTCCTGATAGGAAGTGTTTTCTGTGAGCTTGTGGAGTTTCCTCTGTGAATAAACCTGGCCCTCGGTATAGCTCATTTTTCCCAAAAGTCCTAGTGAGGTTGCAACATCTCAGGATGCTTTATGAATTAAAATGCTCTGGGCCTATAAGTTTCAACATTTGTCGTAGCTACACTATTCCTTCTGTAAGCAGGAACTCCATAGTTAAACCAGGCTGAAGTGGAACGTCGCAGGCCACCACAGCCTCTGGCCACTCCCCACGGGAGTCCCTGCAGTTCAAAAATGACTGGTTCACAGAGCCACACTGGGCTAATCATCTGCATGCAGAGAATACTCTGAAATACTTGTTGTCTTTTTATTTATTTATTTATTTAGAGAGAGAGAGAAAGAGAGATTTTTGCTATAGGGCATATGTGCTCACCGGAGAGACAGAGACAGACAGACAGAAAGCAAGAATCCATGCCTCAATCCCTTTTCCCCCATTCTCCTCTTTGGGCATGCATGCACACGTGCCCTGCATGAGTTTTAAGCCGCTGCATCTGAGACTTGGACTGTGATCAACGACATGGGAGCCCAGCGATGTAACCATTGGGCCGTCTGCTGGCCCCAATGTGTACAGTCTTTCTTCTTGTGATGCCTGATCTCAATGTCAGAATTTGGTCATTGACTCTCACACTCCACATTTACTGATTATCTAATCAAATGCTGGACAGTCATTCAAGTTACTTTCTTGGCTTTGTGTAGAAGAGAAAAAGACTATTGGGGTCAGAGGGTGGCAAGGTGGTTAAAGTGCTGGACTCTCAGACTATTGGGGCCAGCAGGTGGAAAGGTGGTTAAAGTGCTGGACTCTCACACGGCTGACCATGAGTTTGCCTCTCGAATCTGGTGGCTTGCTTTCTCACATTCCCCCTCTCTCTGCCTGTCTCTCTCTAGTGAGTACACATGTCTTATAATAATAATAAATAAAATTAAGTAAATAATTTTTTTTTTTTTTTTTTTCGAGACAACACTCTGAAGAGTTATAACAAATGCTAGCTTACAGTCTGCCATTTTACTTTGAGGCCCTCAGTTTTTCAGGTGAACGTCCGGAGGACCAGAGTTCTGGGCTGGGGAAACCCGAGAGATCGGCTTGACAGTGCACGACCCTCACCAGTCTTAGACCGGCAGCTTAAACGCTCCCGGGCGGGCAGCTCCTCCGTGAAGTGTTCTTACCTACGTAAACAGGGCAGGAGGAGGAAGTCCACAGCACTGATTGTGGGTAATGTTCCCATGGGAGTGCATTTACCTCCGAACTCATCAGGCTGTGTATATTCAATACGTACAACTTTTTGTATGTCATTAAAAAAAATATGTTCTAGCCGAGAAAAGAAACCTCACATAAGAACCACCATTAAAACGCCACATCATGGCTCAGACGTGGTGGTGGAGGTGGTCAAGGCGCTGTTGCATGATGCTGGAGACCAGAGGGACGGCTCTGGGTTTGTATCGAGGCTGGCCAAACATGGGGCCCCCAGGGGTGCACCTGTGGTCCTGGCCGCTGCAGGGATGGCGGAGAATCAGCGTGTGAAGACCCCCTTGAGAGTGCCTCTCTGTCTGTCTCTCTCAGGAAATAAGCGCGTAACTTTTTAAAGTCTTGTGAGATTTGGAGAGTGGGTTAGAGATTGGGATGTGGGTTCATGTGATCATTTCCACTCTTTCACAGCACTCATTTCATTGACAATTTAACTGATAGAGTTCTATTCGATAAATAGTTCGGGGGCTTTAACAGTCCAAAAGCCACCTGGAGACTTTCTTTCTTTTCTTTCTTTCTCTTTCTTTCCTTTTCCCTTCTTTCCTTCCTTCCTTCCTTCCTTCTTTCCTCCTTTCTTTCTTTTTCTCTCTCCCTCCTTTCTTCTTTCTTCCTTCTTCCCTTCTTTCTTCTTTCTCTTTCTTTATCTTTCTTCCTTTTTCTTCTTTCTCTCTATTTTTATTTCCAGAGGGCACCTGCCCTCACTGGAGAGAGACAGAGAAAGAGGGGAAGTGAGCAGCACTCCCTGTGAAGGACTGTCACACCACAATCTCTTCATCTCTCCTTCTGAGGTCGTGGGCATGCACACATGTCTAGCATGTTTGTCAAGCTGCTGGGTTTGAGACTTGACCTGCACAGTTGGCCATGTGGGTTTAGCCACCTTAACCACTCTGCCCATGGGCACGAGGATGCATTTTTATTCTTTTTCTTCCTTCTTTCCTCGCTTTTCTTTTGAAACAGCTTTATTGAGATAGAATTCAATAACATACAATCTGTCCATTTAAATCACACAATTCAGTGGTTTTAGTGCATTCAGAGCTGTGCAACCATCACCAGTCTCGTTTAGTACGTTTTTGTATCACTTCCCGAGGACACTCCATGCCCTTTCGCTATCACCCTCTTATCCATGGTCCCAGGTAAACATTAACCTATTTTTTCTCTATAAATGTATGTGCCTTTTCTGGACATTTTGTCTTGAAGGAAATCATCACATGACTGTGGTCTTTTGTGGCTGACTTCTTTCACTGAGCACAATGCTTTGGGGGTTCACCCACGTTGTACTATGAATCAGAACTTCATTTCTGTTCTGCGGCCAGATAACATTCCATCGTGTGGATAGATCACGTTATGTTCATACATTCATCAGTTGATGGGTATTTGGATTGTTTCTACTTTTTGGCTATTACAAATAATAACGTGAATTATTCTAATACATGATTGCAAATAGCAATGTGAATTATAAATATTCATAGTGGTGATATGAACACTCAAGGTCGAGTTTTGGGTAGACAAGTTTTCATTTATCTTGGGTATATATCTGAGGGTAGACTTGCTGGCTGAAATATATATATTTTTTTTATTAATTCACTATACACCATCACAACACACAAATGAATTTTCCATCCAAAATATACTGTGCATTGGTTCAATCAAGCACATCAACATACATGTTCTCAGCAAATAATTTTCCAATTCTTACATCCTGCATACCTTGCCCTTTGTCTTGCCATCCCTGATTCCTCATCCCCCACCCTCTGCTATGTCCCATCTTCCTCCTCCATTGTCCCTGGCATCCATGGTTGCCCTCCATGCCTTCCGCCCCCCCCATTCAATTGTTCTGCCAATGAGCTTAATTAGTCTAAATATATCCAATAGCTAGCACAGCTGACACATACCTATACATGTACCCAAATCTGACCCTAGGCATAAACCCCAGTGAGTAGAATGAACATACTATAAAGTAGTACCCAGCTGTGCCCATACACCTAGCTGCAGTCATCAAATGTGCATTTTTTTTTCTCTTGCAACTTTTTTTTTAAATTATATTATATTACCTAACACTCATTCCCTGAGCATCACCACAACATACTAAAAGTAGTTTCCCATCTAGGACAAACTGCATAGTGACTTAATCAAGCATGTTATCATCAATAATATTCCATTTCTACTTTCATACAATGTATACATATATATATGTTTTTTATCCTATCTTTGACCCTCTGCCCTTTCCCCCTCTCCCATTACCCTATCTCTGCTATATACAGTTGTCTTCCAGAGG
>NW_006159550.1:5897371-5900598 GCF_000334495.1 Tupaia belangeri chinensis | reverse complement strand
GGGCTGGGTGAAATATTGATTGTGCTTTTTTGTTGTAAATTCTACTTTTAATCATCTGAAGGCTTGATAGACCATCTTCCAAAGTGGCCAAACCATTCTACATCTCTACCAGTACTGCACGAAGGTTTGGATCTCTCCACATTTTTTCTAGCACTTGTTGTCTGACTTGGTATTAGGGCCATTCCAGGGTAGCGTGAAGTGGTTCTCACTGTGCGTGTGGATGTGCGTGTGCTTTAGGATAGTAAGCATGTGCACACACATGTGAGGAAGAGACAGAGTGCCCTCCACAGGGTCGCATCGTGCTGTGACCTCCTTCCTCCGGATCTGGGTCATCAGGATCCTAGGCATATGCATGCATGCCTGGGGTATTTCAGGTTGAGTGACCAGGATCTGAGCCAGCACTCAGCCACGTGGCTTCCAGCACTCCAACCTGGTAAGCTACTGGCTGTGCCGTCAAGGCTGGGCCTTGTAACAGCTTTATCGTTTTGGCTGTTATATTTAGGCCTCTGATTCATTTAAAGTTTGTTTTATTTTCGTTTGTTATTTTTGTTATTTCTTCTTTTACTTTAAGGTTTTAAGAGATGAAAAATCAAATTTGTTTAACACACATTGGCTGAATAACATACTATTAATAACATAGCTATTAATAAACTGGCTATGGGTGTGAAAAGGGAAAATTTAGGCAGCAGGGTCAGTCAATTTTGTGTCTGTATGCTGTATTACATGACTACACCTCTCATGCCTTTTGGATAATAATGTGGTCAAACAATTGCAGAATTTCTTCTCTACCTCCTCCTCACAAATGAACACTTCTTTCGTTTTGCTTATGAGTATTCACACCTTGTTTCCATTCTTGCTATACAAGTCGTTCCAAACAGTGTGCTTACATAACCCAGCTTTTGTTCTCCATTAAAAAATATCTGCTGTCTCCAAGGCGCACACACACACACTCACACATGCACACACACAGATGTACACATACACACACACACACACGCGCGCGCGCGGTGCCACCTCTCCCCAATATGCTCATGTGTTTGCTGACACGGATGTCCCTGCAATGCACCTCTTCTTGTCATTCACCTTTCAAGTCACAAATATGTCAAGTTTTCTCAGCCTTGTCATAGGCATGTTTCCGCCTGGGGCGGAATGGCAGGATAACAGCCCAGTCTCGAGATGTCCCTGGTGTTTAGCATCACATTGTGAGATTTCGCCTTCCAGTACTCACAATGCATAATTACCACATCGGGATGCTGAGCACAGCCACTGCATTCAGGGTGGTAGAATGCGCGCTGCTTCGGGAAATATGCAGGTTTAGCATTTTTCCAGCAAAGTAAGTGAGTGGGGGTGGAAGGAGACCAGCATTCCGATGTTGATCTCAGAATGCGGACGCCCACCAGAGGCGGGGGCCAGTCTCCTTTTGCTTTATCTAACGGGGGGGGGTCTTTATGGCAGCAGCCCGACCAGGTGCTTATGACTGACCAGCAGGGCGATCTTTGGCCCCCTGTGGAATAAAACATGGCCCAGACGCCCAGGGAGAATCCAGCCAGGAAACCAAAGCCACCCTTACACAGGGCCTGGAGAGCCATGCAGTGTCACTGTGATTCTGATGGAAGGGCTGACGGAGGACAGAGGGGGACCTTGGTTGGTCTCAGGAAGCCTTCGTGGGGAACGTGGGCTTGGATTAGTGGCAGCGAAGGTAGATTTGAAAACTAAAGGGGGCTGAGGGGGGAGGAAGGGCAGAGCTGTGTCTGACAGCTGCAGTGGGTGAGGTGGCAGGCAGAGGGCTTGTCCTCTTGGCCCCAGAGGCAAGCACCCTCTGCTTGCCTAGCTTTGAGCTGGGAAGATGTTACCTTTAACCAAGAGCTAAAGAATACAGGTGACCTCTGAAAGATAAAAAAGTTATGAGACAAAGTCTCCTTGAAGAATCAAGAAAAAAATGGAAATCTACCAATACCAATTTTAGTTAAAAAAACAAAAATAAAAAAAAAACATATTTATGCATCTATCACCCATCACTGTAACATAAATTTGTCTTGGGTTAAACCACTAAATGTGTGGTAATATGCAACAGTTCCCATTAGAACTCAGCCGAGTTACTGCCAGTCATCCTTCCACTGTGTCACTCTGGTTGTACTCTGGTCCTACCTCAAAACATGTCAGCAGAAGCAGAGAGGAAGAGATATGGGTAAAGAAAGTGTGATCCGAGGGCAGCTTTTTAAGCCATCTGTAGTTCATTGTACCATGGATGTTGTTTTACTGTTTTGGCTCAGTTTTAGTTTGCTAAATATAAGTATGTGAGGAGGCCAGTGGGTGGCACGGTGGTTAAGACTCTGGACATGCTCATATAGTTGACCATGGTTCAAGTCCTGGACTCAGTGAATCAAAACTCAGGATGGGCACGTGTGCCCAAAATTCTGAGAGGAAAATGGAGGAGAAGGTATTGCAGTGTAACCATCCACCCAGGGGGCTGACTTCTCACTTTCTGTCTCTCTCTGTCTCACTGGCAAGCACACATGCCCTCTAGCAAAAAAATCTCTCTAAAGGAAAAAAAAAAAAAAGCAAAAAATATCCAAAGAACCACCTGTCTTAGACCCTAGTTCAGAGCTAATGAAACTGAATATCCCAAGACAAGGTGCTTGTCTCACGTCTAATTGCCCACTAGCACGACACACATGACCGTGGGTAAAGCTACTGCCATCAACAAGTATCCAAGAGAAGGGCAACGCACCATCTGAACGATTTTCTAATCTGTCGACGCGACGGTCCTCGACGCCGTGGCTTATTTCTCCTGTACTCTGTGTGACCATCCTTTCTTTCTGAGTGGTGAGAATGAGACTCAGTGGGCTTCTCCGAGCAGAGTGCTCCATGAATCCAAAGAGCATTTGCCCAAGTCTTGCAGAAGGGAGAACCCACATCTCCTGGCCGCAGAGGGGCATACACCAACTCCCCTTGCAAATTCAGCTCTCTTGGAGCCCGCGTTTGAACCAGTGTGTTACGACCAGTTTTGTTGTTCTCCTCTTCCCAGAGTTAAACGTTGGCGCTTCTTCCCGTTTGCAGTTTCCCCGTGGGACAGAAGCAGGAGGGCAGACCTTGCTCAGTCAACTTTGCTTGCCGAGTGGAATGGGTGCGAACAAACTTTGCAGTAGCTGCAAGTTGAGTTTTGGGCCTAAGAATGCACTACACTTTCAAAGCAAACTACGACTAAAGAAACCCTCTTACAACAA
>NW_006159550.1:5884790-5896286 GCF_000334495.1 Tupaia belangeri chinensis | reverse complement strand
CCCTGCAGCTTCTTTCTACACGGAACCTCTCCGGCAGTCTAGTTCTTCCCGTGCAGTTGCCAGAGCAGATCTTTTCCCCTAGCCTTTTGTGTGTGTGTGTGTGTGTGTGTGTGGTTGTTGAGATTTTTGCTGTAAGGCCTATGTGCTCACCAAAGAGACAGAGAGACAGAAAGCATGAAATCATCCCCCAGGAGGGGAGGGCCACACTGCAATCCTTTCTCCTCCATTCTCCTCTCGGGATTTTGGGCACGCACACATTATACCCGATGTGAGTTTTAAGCCACAGGGTCCAAGACTCAAAGAGTGGGCGACTATATGGGAGACCAGCTACAGAACCATTACACCATCTGCTGGTCCCTTTTAAAGGGGAACAAGGGGCCAGCAGGGGACATAGTGGTTGAAGTACTGGACTCCCACATGGCTGACCGTGGTTCAAGTCACAGACCCTGAGGCTTAAAAATCACCCAGAGCATGTGTGTGTGTGTGTGTGTGTGTGTGCCCCAAATCCCAAGATGAGGATGGAAGAGAGGGGATTGCGGCATGGCCATCCCTCTGGGGGTTTGGTTCTCACTTTCTGTCTCTCTGGCAAGCACAAATGCCCTCTACCAAAAACCTCTCTTAAAAATAAATAAATAAATAAATAAAAGGGGAATGAAGTAAAACGCTGACCATATGGAGAAAGGAGTGGTTTTGTAGGAAAAAGAATCCAGTAGGAGCCCTGGTTAATTGACGCAAAGTTCACAGATTGCTCATAGACTGCTTTTTACCATGAAATATGTCCTCGTGCTGATGGCCACAGCACACCCCTTGTGTACATAACACTAGGCAAGAATTTCTTTCCCCGACAACCAACGGTTCTGATATACATCAAGTTAAGAAGGGTTTTGTCGACAGACAAGGTTGCTTACCGTGGACTCCGAGGACATAGCCTTCTGGGATTTTGCTTGTTCTCCGGGAAGGGGCTTAGTTTGGGGAGGTTTTGTCTTAGTTCGAGGCTGGGGTTCCTACCTGTATCACAGTTCTTGACACACGGCATAAGCCATCACTCAGAGCCTTCACGATGGCCACTGTCAGCTTTCTGCAGAGACAGCAGAGGCACGTCAGTGATTTACGGCGAGAGCCTCTCTGATCTCGACGTGAATGAATCGTCTCCATTCGTGACCTCGTGGCTGTCAATCAGCCTTCATCATGCCGCCCGAGAGACTGTGCATTAGGTCCGAATGACCACTATGTTGTCAGGTTCCCGTGAAGGAAGGTTGATGCAGAGGAAGGACCCAGTGGAGAGAGGAAACCTGGTCAGGGTCAGGACAGTTAGGGTGAACTCACAAGGACAGTGGAAGCCTTTTGATGCAACATCACACAAATTCTTCTTAAAAAGCACTAAATGTGAAGATTTGGGCTTAGAGCTCTCCTTGAAAAGCACTAAATGTGAAGATTTGGGCTTAGAAAGCATTTCATTTAGTCATTACAATGGCCAGAGAACAACCTTTGTTTTCTAGAATGGAGACTGATAAATATCAGAGGGAACAAGTGAATCTATGTCAGACCAACTGAAAAAGAGAAATGGAGAGGACTTGAATTAAAAGGTCACATACAAAACAATGGGTCCAGTGCAATTGCTTAGTGAGTCTGTTCCCAAAGAAGTCTTCGAGAAGTTCATGAAAAATGTATATTATGAAACTATGCATTTTTTATTTGCAAATTTTTATTTTATTTTTATCTTTAAAAAAAACCTAGGGAGTGTGCATTTGCCAGAGAGAGACAAGAGAAATCAAGAGCAAGAAAGTGAGAAATCCCCCCTGGGGAGGGTGGCAATGGCTCAACCCCTTATCCATTCTTCTCTTGGGATTTTGGGATTTTGGGCATATACACGCATGCTTGGTGTGGTTTTTAAGCCACCAGGGCTGGGACTTGAACCACAGTCAGCCACGCATAAGTCCAGCACCTTAATCACTATGCCACCTGCTAGCCCAACACACTTTTTATTTTAATAGGAAAAGAAAATTTGCACCAAAATAAACACCTACTTTAATTCCATTTTTCTATGAACTTTGGGGAGTATCCTGGCATTTACATCTTCCTAATACAGTAGGCCTTCGGGGTAAGAAAGGAACGTGAGGAGAAGGGACCTTTTCCAGGTGATCCCAGGCAGGAGGAAATACGGTAACTCTGCAGCTGAGCTCAAATGCCAACAGGCAGCAGAAGTCCCTGCTTAGTCATACAGACAGCCCTTTAATGGCAATTTGCAAAGGTGGTTTTTGTACTAGCTCCAATTGTCTTCATAAATAGTGGAACTGGAGAAAAGCTCCTGGCAGGGAATTTGCAGTACTTGGATAGATCCCCAGACTGGCTGCATCCGGGAATATAGTCCCAGATGCCTGTGTGGCAGGGTCACCGGCCTGCTCTCGGGCAATAGGGCCCCTGCTTCTCAGAACTAGCGGCTGCGCTCTCACCTGGAAGGTTCTTATTTCCCCCTTTAACAAGAACAATTGCAGTTAGTTCTCAGCATGTCTCGGCCTCCACTGTGGCCTCGCCCAGCCATCCTGTGCACCGCGCAGACGGTGATTCTTGTGCATTTTCATCCCAACAGAGTGGGTTTCTTGCATGAATTACCTTGATCGTGGCTTTATCCTGGCCACATTATAAATGATCTTTAAAGGCACAGGATGCATCTTTTCCCCTTTGATTCCCCAGTCTACAAACTAAAGAAGCGTAGGTTTTATTCAGCTATTTCCAGAGGTGCCCGGGGGCTCTCGGTAAGTTGACTGCAGAAGACAAATGGGCGGACCCAGGGCAGTCTATGAAATGGCTCTTGCAAGAGTCGCTTGTGTCCCCTGCCCTGTTATTTTTCTTCCTAAATCCCACTAGACCTTCCTCCACCTCCAAACTCACGCTATACACAGCCCTGTCTTTTCAGGTCTCAACCTCCCTAATCCACCTCTAACAGGTTCCTCTGAGTATGGACTGGGGATGGCGTACCATTTCTCGTAGGCTGGTGTGAACTGAAGTGAGTTCCGGGACCTCCCAGGGCCAGCTTCACGAACTAGCCACACGACTGGGTGTTTTCCTTCCCTCTGCTCCCTGTGGCTGTGGGGTAGGGGAGCAGATTGCATTTCAGGTAAGTGCCTTCAGAGCTAAGCTTTACGTGTTTCCTTTTACCCCCACCAGGGCTTCAGATAAGCATTTAATTTCAGCTACTGTTCCTAGCTGCTTAAGGTGCTGTACCAAGAACAGATCTCTTGGTTTGTTCTTTACCAAGAACATGAGTCTTGTCTGAGGATGGGGCCCCCGGTACAGTCCCGGAGCTCAGCCTTGGACTGGCCCCGCCCTTCAGCACATCTTCCTCTGCTGGCCTCCCCTCGCACACTCCCCGGAGTCCAGCACTCCCTGATGGATCCCTGTCAGGAGTTGGCCTGATCTATCAGTAAGTGTCCTGAGGCTGCAGCCAGTCGAGAGGCGCAGCCGACCCCTGCCCTCTGCTGAAGGCCTTCCTGTCACCGGGGAGCTTTTGTCCATGGAGGTTAGTGCCACTCAAGGCATCTGGGGTTCGACAGGTTGGCCTTCATGTCTGACGAGCCTTCCAAAGACTGTCCGGCCTTCGGGTAGAGGCTGGAGGAAGGCGGTGGCTGGCCCTGGCTCCTCACAGGGTAACACGTAGGGCTCACCGCACACACGGTGCATCTCCAGAGCAGCAGCGGGCTCCTCGGGGAGCCTGATGGCTCGTGCGTTACCCACTGCAAAGATCAGCTGGCTGTCTCCTTGGGAAGATGGAACTTGAGCACAGTTTTAAACTTTTTATTTTGAAATCATCTTAGGCTCATGAGAAGCTGCAAACCTGGTACCCGTCTTTTTAGATTCCTATCACTCCCTTTCCCTGATGATTACATCTTACATATTAACACAGTCAGGACGTCGGTAAACTGTTACGGGAAAGGAGGTGGGCATCGGAAAGCCAGAGGTGCATTTAGTATTTGAGCTCTGGTCACTGTTCGCTTAAGGAATGGCCACCAATGATCACAAAGCGTGGACCCTTTATGTTCCACACACACACACACACACACACACACACTCACACACACACACACACACACACACACACACAGACAACAGTCACTCAGAGGAAGAAAGACCATACCTTTAACTACCCTATCCAGATAGTGAGCTTGGGAGATAAAAGACAGGACATTTAAGGTAGGGTTGAGCCAGTACAATACTGCCTGTCACGTAACCATGCCAGGTGCTAAGGAGACAAGGGGGATGTGCCCCATGTTGGGGACAAGCCTTGGCCGTGGTGGGGAAAATAAAACCAAGGGCAGGGTGGCATGGGAGAGGAGGAGGGAGAGCAAGCACATTCTCCAGGGAGGACCAAAAGGAACTTCAACTCGTTCTGTGACACCGGAGTTGGAAACACGATGGTATAAACAGGACACACGTGGATCAGGAAACAGGAGGGAGGAAGATGGGAAGCTGCGTGAGTGGCCACACTCCTGCTCCGTCAGGTTTGTCCAGCTTTGGGGAACCTGGAATTTGCCCCTTTGTCTACCCAGAGCAGGTGCCCACCTTCCTCCAGAAGAAACAGCTGGACAGAGAGCAGATGCACCCTGTCTGGTCAGGGATGTCCCCAAGACACTCACACACACACACACACACACACACACACACACACCAGCAAAAGTCACTCTCGGCCACGTTGGCCCCTATTCTCACACAGCAAGACGAGCTTTCCAAAATAAGGGACTGAAATAGTCATTCACGTCTAATTGGTCCACTTTGCCACCTTTTTTAGGAGCCAAAGCTCCAGATGTCACCTGAATAAACCTTGGGGAGAATGGAAGAGCTAGCCTTATTCAAACTGTGTAGGTTTGCTGGCAGAGGTGCTTAGTATGTATTGATAACATAGTTGCTAAGATCTTGGCCCTGAATTTAGACAGGTCAGGTTGAAGAACCAGCCGTGACCCTTACCAGAATAGTGACTTTGAACAAATTATTTGACTGATCTCAGGCTGAATTTCTTATCCATGTTACGGGGACAGCAATAGCACCTGAGAAATAAATGCTGATTGATTAGGAATTCACAAGCATATACAGGAAACGTTCAATACATCTTAGCTGTTGTTATGAGTAATTACCTCTGATCAGAATATTTTAGGAATGAATTATTCCATTCAGCTTCTCGGATGTATTTTCAATGCTGGTTCAGAAAGTTTTTAAAATAGTATGAAAAGTAGCTGGCAGAGCATGACCAGTCATTATATTTGGAAAATAATTTTGATTTCCACTGCAGTTATTATTTTTTAAACAGTAATTGCTCAATATCGTGTAATACACTATAATACATTATGAATCCTTCTGTAACTTCTAGATGGTAACTGTTGATGAGCTGCTTGCCTCATAAAATAATCTAAAATTGGATCGGAAAGAATTGCAGGATTTTAAAGTATAAAGTTAATATAACCTAGGCTCATATAACCAATCTAAAGTTAATGCAACTAGATCCTTATTTATTTGGACATTAATGTCTTTAAAAATGGAACAGAGACCATTGGTAATGCTTATACAACCAGTTCAGCATATACGTGGAAAGGAACATTAATCATTTTTGAAAATGTTTTATTTGTTTTAAAAAGTGGGTCTATCTGTTACCATGCTTGTCTTTGCCATGTTTATTTCTTCTCCAGGCAGTTTAAGCCTAGTTTAGTAACCAGCAGCAAAATAACCATTTTCAATATCAGCTCTACTTTAGTTGATAAGTAATGAAAAAAAAAATCACTGAAAATTGCATGTCAATAATTTGAGGCTTGGAATTTAGATTGCAAGGAGAAGCTTTGCACATCTCTTTAAAACATATTTATGCTTCTTTTTAAACAGAATATTACACTCCTAATTATCAGGATAATTACCAAATTAGCAAATGGGATGAAAATGTGGTTTATCTCAAAGCTTTTATGTGGAGTTATCAGCAAAGACTGTTGACAAAAGTGAGAGGAGCTCTAATTTGTGGCATTTGGAGCTTTTGTTGACAGATAATGCGATGGTGTGGCCTTCCATAAACAGACCACTCTGCAGGGGTCTCCCTCACAGGCAGGCATCTCTGGGGGTGACACTTCCTTCCAGGGCTTACATTTCAAAGGGAGCACCTCATGAATAACTCTTCTGCCTTCTTATACTGAGACCAACCCCAGTGAATTGCGGGGGGGCCTGAAGCAGAGGGCTGGTGTTGGTGACACCAAAGCCTGTCACCAGGACTCAGATCCCACCCTCGTACCCACTTGCCGTTAGCCGTGAGTGAGTCTGGGTTCTGTTTTTGCCAGGGGGCTGCAGGGAAGACACAGTTCTGCCTGAAATTTCTACGAGTTGCATTTTCAGAGTGCCCAGAAATATTAGAAAATGCTCGCTTTCACTTTGATTGTAACGGTGCAGTTTCAGACAGACAGCAGAAATCCTTATGGCCATCAGCAACTTCCCAGGTAAAGCAGACTAGTTGATCAACACAGCGAAAGTTCGTTTTTAGGAGAATATTTAAATTAGTACTGATCTGAACTCTGTGACGAAATGACTTTCTGGGCATGAAAATGATGGAAGTGAACCACAAAGAAAAATATCATTATTTTTGACTGCATAGAAATGAAGAAAGCTCCTGGTTCAAAACACAGAGAAACAATATTTAGCCACCGGTAGGCGCAGAAGAGAAATAGTTTTAATATTTAACAATTTTGTAAAAGAAGAGTCGCTGAATAGCAAATGACAGAAACGGGTCAGTCACACTGGAGGAAACATGGCTGGCTAGCAACTGTGTCAGGAAACCATATACCTTAGCTCACACCAACAATACACTTATTACAAATATGAGACACTTGGTTTGGATTATTTTGGTTTTTTTTTAGGTTTTTGCAATAGGATGTGTTGGCTCACTGGAGACAGAGATCGAGAAGGCAAGTGGAAAAATCACCCCATGTGGGAGGCAGACGGCCATGTCGCAACCTCTCCTCTATTCTCCTCTCGAGGTGCTGGGCACGCACGCACACGTGCCTGGCATTTCTCAAGCTGCTTGGTCTGGGACTCGAACCGCAGGGTCAGCCATATGGGAAACACTACCTTAACCTCCATGCCATCTCATGGCCCATTAGGATATTGTTTTTCTTCTATCAAATTAACAAAAACTGGAAAAGCTGGATATACGATGCGCCTTCAAGGCTGGCAAATATTCCCACAGCATAATAAGGGGCAGGTCTCTGGACATAGAAGATCTGGGGCCTCAGCTTGGTTTTACGACATTGGGATAAAATTATGTAATTGTCTCTGCCTCAGTTTTTTTTTTTTTTTTTCACCCAGGGCATGTGTGCTCACCACAAAAATAGAGAGAGACAAAGAGTGAGAAATCACCCCCCAGAGGGGATGGCCACGCCACAATCCCTTCTCCTCCATTCTTCTCTCAGGATCTTGGGCATGGACGCACACGTGCCCCGCGTGAGTTTAAGCTGCCGGGTCCGGGATGCGAACCGCAGTCAACTACGTGGGAGTCCAGTGACATAGCCACTACGCTAACTGCTGGTCCCAGCAGTTTTTTAATCTACAGAAAGGGTATAAAAGAATTCCTACTGTGAATATGTATGGATAAAGTCCAGGGAGCTATCACACATAAAGACCTCAGCAGGATGTCTGACACCTTGTAGGACCAGCCCCCAACAAGCTGAAAGGAGCTGCCATCCCCCAGGAGTCCGACTCACTGCTGGGACAGCCTTGGGCATGGACGCACACGCGCCCCGCGTGAGTTTAAGCTGCCGGGTCCGGGATGCGAACCGCAGTCAACTACGTGGGAGTCCAGTGACATAGCCACTACGCTAACTGCTGGTCCCAGCAGTTTTTTAATCTACAGAAAGGGTATAAAAGAATTCCTACTGTGAATATGTATGGATAAAGTCCAGGGAGCTATCACACATAAAGACCTCAGCAGGATGTCTGACACCTTGTAGGACCAGCCCCCAACAAGCTGAAAGGAGCTGCCATCCCCCAGGAGTCCGACTCACTGCTGGGACAGCCTGCCCCCAGACCGCAGTGAGACACAAAGGTGGTATGGCAGGGTTCACGCAAAAGCCTTAAAAATAGGTAGGTCTATTTTTTAAAAACTGTTCCAAGAAAGTCACATTGTGTGCACAAATATTATGTAAAAAAAGATAGTCATAAAGATAAAATATTCCAAGTGATCTCAGTGTTCACTAACAGAAGAGAAATTTAAATGGATTATGGGGCCTGTCTATGGTGAAACACGACATGGCTATTCAAATCGTGTTTTTTGAAGTTTTAATGACAGCGTATGCCTAAGAAGTAACCTTAAATTGAGAACTCAGGCTATGAAATTATATATACATTATCTCAATTATATGAACATACATAGAAACTAAAGGCATAAAACAGAAAAAAATACAAAGGAAGCAACAATATCTGTTATTTCTGGGCAGAACATGTATTTTTAAAATATAATTTCCTATTTACCTTTCCTTAGGCAAACTTGTCTTACTTTTTCAATAATTATGATGAAACCTGAATTCAGTAGAAAAGATTTGCAAAGACATAATGTAACCATTACTTGTTCCTTATCCAATATAAAATATATTTTCAAAGATAAGTCAGAGGAAGTAAGAGTTTAAAAATGGGTGGGAGACATAAATCAAACATACTCAGATTTCCATCTGACTTGTCTCTATACGTGCTAAATTTTGTCTCTATCCACAAGGGAGTTTCTCTTTATAATTCTGGACAGTCGGTTGATTGTCAGTATTTGCTGTGGGCCTACTATGTGCCAGGCAGTAGGCCACGGTAGAACGACCCCACAGGCTTTACAGTTGTGTGAGTATTTGGAAATTCCAGGTAAACATCACAACAGACACACTAAAGACCTTCATGTATTTGGAAATGTGTACATTTACTGCACCCGTACTTCAGCTAAAAAGCGTAAACCAGTATTTGATTCTCCGTCACTAGGGGTGTATTTTACAACCAAAATGAAAAGGCAGGCGGCTCGGCGGGGCTGGAGGGCACAGTGAGCAGCGTCCGAGCGCGGTGGGGGCTCGAGAACCCAGTGTAGCAGCTGCGTTTCAGGTCACAGAGAATGCCATTGTTTGTTCTTGGAAACTGTCACTTTTGTTCAGCAGCCCCCCCACCCCGCCCACGAGGAAACAAACAGTTACAGTCTCCGTGCAGTTTCTTTGCAAAGTACCATTAGTCCTATCTTGTCAGCGTTTCAGCCATTGAATGACCTTTGTAAAGACAATTAACCCATGAAAATAAGTCAAGAAGACAGGTTCAAATAAAGTCCTTTCACCAGACTGAAGAAGTAACAACTTCCTCCACCCTGCCCTCATATGAGTGCATTCACATGTATCTGTGTATGTGTGTTACATACATAGATGCACACACGTGCAGGCACACACGCACGCACACACACACACACAGATACGCCTGTTTGTAAATGAGAACTCTGAAGCACATTAAGGCATTTTTGTTAAGAAGCAAAATACATTATGCAGTTAGTACTGGAAAAGTAAAATTCTTAAGGTTCATATAACATGAGGGGCCCGCAAGGCTCTTCCATAGTGAGATGACTATTGCCACAGGTACAAGTACATCAGAAAGAGTCATCTGAAACAACAGTGCAACGACCCACAATTCAGCCACCTTCTGGGAAAACCACCAATAGCTAGAAAATGATTAAAGAGCAGAGCCGGGACACTCGGCCGTGGCTGGCACTGAGCTAGGGGCTCTCCGGCTCTTCCGGCCCTGCTCCTCCTCCACACACATTCACCTTCTTTCAGTTTTAAAGTTTCTTCTGGGGCCAACAGGTGGCATGGTGGTTATGTTGCTGGACTCCCACATGGGCGACCATGGTTTGAGTCCCAGACCCATTGTCTTGAAAGTCACACTGTGTGTGTGTGTGTGTGTGTGTGTGTGTGTGTGTGCCCAAAATCCCCAGAGGAGTCTGGAGGAGAAGGGATTGCAGTGTGGTCATCTCCCCGGGGGTGATTCTCACCTTCCCTCTCCCCATTTTTGTCTCTCTCCAGCAAGTGCATGTGCCCTATGGCAAAATCTTTAAAGAAAAGGTTACTTTTTCCTTTGTTTATTTTTTTAAGAGATTTTTGCTCAGTGGAGAGACAGAGACAGAGAGACAAAAAGTGAGAAGTCATCCCCGGGGGAGATGGCCATGCTGCAGTCCCTTCTCCTCCATTCTCCTCTTGGGATCTTGGGCACGCACACACACGTACCTGGTATGAATTTCCAGCCTCCAGGTCCGGGACTTGAAATGCTGTGGGTCACGTGGGAGTCCAGTGACTAACCATTATGCAATCTGCTGGCCTCAAAAGGCGGGGACCTCCCCTTGTGGGTCCTTCTTGCAGACCATCACGCTTCACCCCTGCCCCACCCCACGGTCTGGCCCCATTCTCTCTCTATTTTTAACAAAAGATACGGTAGTTTCAGCCTCCCCTGGGCCTCTGAGGAGCAGAGACAGAAGAGGGCTGGCCTCCTGCTGGGAGTGTTGATGGCAATAGTAAGTGACAGTTGGCAACAGGAGGGCGGGAATAAGAATGGGGACACAGGTATTCCAGTGGGTCCATGGGCTCCGCCCAGCCCAGCGTCCTTCAGCATCTGAGAGCTGTGAGCCCGCCACTGCCTCCATACTGTGCGAGGGCACCTTTCTGTCCTAACCGCTCAGCCCTAATGAAATGCTTACCTCCTACTCTACTGCTCTGAAATTTTAGAGTAGGGGGGCATGCATTTCAGAATATGGTCCATCTAAAATATTTGGAAACAAGTTTAAAAAGGCAAGCTTTTGACTCTACCAAAAAACCTCACCTAATGAAAAGAACCAAACACGTGTTTCAGCAGAGTCTAGAGAGCACACATATGTGTACGCACACGTGCACATACATGCACACATATTCATATACACATATTCCTGCGATAACCAGCTCTACTGCAGGGAAGTCATTCCTCTGTGACTCCAACTAGGGGAAAATTTAAACTGCTTTGGTGTCAGAAAAGGTTTTGAAAACATCCACGGGGATTAGCAGTACATTTCTTCAAACTCCAGAGATCAATGTAATTACTTCAAAAGACAGATCAATGTGGTTCAACTTTGGAAGATCTAAAATAAATACCACCCATTTCTCCCAGAAGAGATTCATTTTCATTATGTTCTAGAAAACACATTTTTCCTCGTCTGCAAAGCTAAGACTCCTTTCTAAATATTCTATTACATATAGAGTTCAGTCTGCCACGCCGAGTTTTCTTGGAGTGATAATAACTTAGCAAAAATCCATCTGGAGATTCACAGAGAAATCTGTGACCCCTGGCCTCCAGGTACAAGCTAGCGGAAGCTGGACCGGAAAGTTTCTGGACATCGCAAACTTACCAACCGACCGTGATTTCTTACTACTGAAGGGATTCAGAGCTATCCGACTTCAGTTCTCAGCCTTGCATAAAAATCAGGTCAAGTATGTG
>NW_006159550.1:5881022-5884773 GCF_000334495.1 Tupaia belangeri chinensis | reverse complement strand
ATCCTGCCCTTCTTCTGACGGTTAGGCTGGAGTGTGGGTCTCTTGCCTAAGTGTAATCGCCGGCCCTCGTGGTAGGTGGGCCACTCCGGGCAGCCCTGGCTATGTGTGTGGGCGTCATTTCTTTCTGTGTCAAATACACTGGAATTCCGATATTAAGCAGTTCCGTCTTTTCAAGTTTACGATGAGCCTCTGTTTTCTGACCTTGTGAAACGCACGCATCCATCCATTCGGTGATTTCCTTGGCCTTGAGCCCACCACCTAGAGTGGAGAGAAGGAATTGCAGGTTCTTTTCAAAATGCGAAATGATTCCAGTGCTTCTGCAAGTCGAGGCAGATTTGGCAATGGAACTTGCCTGTCTTGCATGTCAGAGAGATATGGACTTGCCGGTGTATTCTCAAAGACACCTTCAAGTCCTAAGCATTCAGCAAAAACACACTTGTGGCGAGCACTGCATAGGAAGCCATCTCCAGCTATCCGCCATCTTGGAAACCATTAGGCTTCACTTCCTCACTGAGCAAACCGGCTCTCAGAAATCATGTGACCAACTGCTCTCCCCGGAAGTGGTTGGGTTTCTAGGCAACGGGAGAGGTCCACCCACACCAATGATTGGTTCAGGCTGTTCTATCTCATTTGCATTTCGGGCAACCGATTGGTTCCCACCAGCTGTATATAACTGGCCATTTCTCCTCAATAAACGGAAGTAGACGGAGGAAGACGACCTGCTCAGCGCCTCGGAGTGTGAGTGCGTGTTTGTCATCTCTCGCTCCCTCCCCCAGGGAACCTGTTCGACTGTCCCGCGGGTCGGGACACATACGTCGTTGGAAACATAGCCGTCAAACCGATGCTCTACGAAGCTGCGCACGAGGGAAGTTCTAGTCCGTGTCCAGAGACCACCCTGGACGGGCTGGTACCGTTCCCTGTGCCCAGGGCTGGCTGTTGGCACCATCACCCCGTGGGAGGCGCTGCCTCTCTCCTGGAAGAAGTAAATAAGTGAACTTAAAGAATGATCTACTGTTGCCGGAACAGACGTTGTATTTAGGGTCGAATTTCCTAACTACTTAGACTGGAATTTCACAGCTTTTAATGTGTATGTACGTTGGGCACCTGAAGAGTTAGCGTGTTCACTACATGTATGATTGTGTGTGTGATGTGCTGTGCTTACTTGGTGCGGCTCAGGACACAGCGTGAGCCTCGGAATTGTCAGCGAGGGTCAGTCTTCTCTCTGCATCTTGTGACTGTTGCTCAGACGGTTTCCTGTGCTCGGCCAGCATGGTACCAGCTGCACGGCTGTTCCTGCCCCGAGCGACGTCCGTGGGCGATGTGGGCGTGATGACGGGCTGCCCCGTGAGGGGCTTCGGGGACGGCTGCCATCAAAGCTCACCTGACGAACAGCACCGCAGCCACTCGCCGGACGCTCACTAGGAAGCTACAGGGCAGACGGATGGCTGGTGGCGCGGTTCCTGCGCTAAGGCTCACGGGTAACCGGGAAGTCGAGTTCCACGTTGTAAAGTGGGAGCACATTTTGATATACCCTTTCAAAATTATGCCTTAAATAAAAAAACCCTTAAATGGAACAGGTGTCATAAATGTGGTACTGTAAGTAAACATATATGATAAATAGAATGCTATAAAAATATATTGTAAAGAAAGGGAAGCTCCCCTTCCTTCCTTCCTTCCTTCCTTCCTTCCTTCCTTCCTTCCTTCCTTCCTTCCTATTTGGGAGACAGCATGTTCTTCCAGGTCATCGTAATGAAATACCAAGCGTGGGCATGACTGTTGTCACCGATGGGCGCTATTCAAAACAGAGAACAATTCATGACACAGGCTCCGAACGAGAAAACATTATTCCTTCGATGAAAAGGACTGCCTGTGAATGCAGAGTGGAGGTGAAGAGAAGATGGACAGTCCCTGGGGTCACAGCACTCGGCAGGTGTCCGCGGCTGCTGGCGGTGGCATCCTGGGAGCATAGCCCCCTGTGGTGAAGTGGCCTTTCAGTGCTCTGGGACAGCCACGTGTGAGAGGTCCGCCCCTCAGCCAAGGGTTAGAACACATTTCTCAGAACGCGTGTCCACAGAACTCTACTCAGTCCGAATGCTCGGGGACCCAGCTGACCCCTGAACAGCGCAGTGATTGGGGCGCTGAGCCCCCACACAGCTGGACACCTACACACAGGACCAGTCACACGGTTCAGGGGTTAAGGGATCAGGATCCCACATGGTTGGCTGCAGTTTGAATCCTGGCCCCAGAGGCTTGACAAACATTCAGGCATGTGTGTGCGCATGTACCCCAAATCCCACAAGGATTGAAAATGGAGGAAAAGGGTTTGTGGTATGACCACGCCCCACTGAGAGGTGTTTTGTTCCTTCTCTCTCATTCTCTGTTTCTCTGTTTCTCTCTGGCAAGTGTATATATCCTCTCGCTTATAAGCCAAGACGAACAAAGGAACAAAAAATAAAAATCTATGAATAATATTTTTAAAATTCCAGATTAGTTTCTCTCTATTTTTAAAGATTTCTTTATTTATCTCTTCTAAGAGACAGAGACAGGCAGAGAGTGCCTTCACGTGGGAGAGGTACCTTCACGTATTTCCTGTATACACATAGTCATCAGGAGAGTCGTGATGCATTTTTGCATAGAAAAAGATTGAAAATACATCGGGAGTTCCAGACGGCTGGACTCCCAGCGTAGATCGATTAGGCCACCAGGAAAGCCATGCCATAGTTTCTATGCAAAAATGCACCTGACTTGCCCCACAACCCAATGGATCTATGCCCATCTATGTCCGTATGTAAATAAGCATGTATATGCAAACATATACATGCTTTTCCAAAACATGTATTTAATACATATCTGAAATTCACACTAAGCTGTGTAGCAGTAACAGGACACACGGGCTCGGTTTTAGAATAGTATGTAGACACGCATGCCCTCTAAACTGAAATCCTCCTTTCCTGGTGAAATCCCTCGTTAAGAACCGCTGCACAGCACGTGGTCTCTCCCTGGAGCCCTCAGCTGCAGGAGCAGAAGCAGGCTCGGGAAGAGGGCGCCCATGCAAGGAGAGGGCGCTCGGAGCTATTGCTGCAGAAGGAGCACTGCCTCGCTGCCAGGCAGCCGAAGCCTTTGTTCGCTGGGCGTACTTCACCCACGGGTGGTGGATCCCAGAGGAGATGATCTTGAGCTGAGTACCACAGGGGTTAGGTGTTTGTTTTTTGGAGAAGTTTTTTGCTATAGGGAGCATACACTTGCCAGAGAGACAGAGAGACAGAAAGCGAGAAATCACCCCCTAGGGGAGTGGCCACACCGCAATCCCTTTTCCTCCATTCTCCTCTCATGATCTTGGGCATGCACGCACACATGCCCGTCGTGAGTTTTAAGCCACCAGGTCCGGGACGCAAACCGTGGTAGACTACGTGGGAGTCCAGTGACATAGCCATTGTGCTAACTGCTGGTCCCAGGGGTTAGTGATGCAAAGAACAGGGTTGGATGGGACTTGTGCTCCAGGCAAAGGGACAGTCGGAGGCACAGAAGGGTAGGTGACAGGGAGTCTTGTTTAGCTAGGAAGGAGAAGAGGAAGATGAAAGCACGCAGCATAGCAGGAGTGGGGGAGGTTGGATGATGGAGACAGTGGCTCTTAAATATCATGCCATGCTAGAATCCACCAGAACTTGTGACTCAGTGTGGCCGGTGGAACCAGGGGGATCTGTGTTTCTGATAAGTTCTTCAGCTGATTCGATGTGACCAGTCAGCAGGA
>NW_006159550.1:5868393-5880991 GCF_000334495.1 Tupaia belangeri chinensis | reverse complement strand
GCCCTTTGGAAACCATTGCCACAGGCTCACTGGAGGATTCTCAGCAGTCGAGTCACACTGCACCTGAAAAAGAAAACCTCGTTAGTGCAAACACATTGGAAAACCCACAGATGCTCATTACAGAAAGAACGAGCATACCTAAATAAACAGGGTAGGGCCTCATCGTTAAGCTCAAAGCCACTTCCCAAAGATTACATGTTTCTCAAAAACACGTGCTTAATAGATGTTATATATTAAATATAAACAGTTCTGCTTGCCTGCGTGCTTGCTGCTGCCCTACTCAGAGCGGCCAAAGGTGGAAACAGCCCGACACCTACCAACTGATGCCCGACACCCACCAACTGATGGGGCTGTGCAAATAACGTGCTATTATTCAGCCACAGAAGAAGGAAGTATGGTACAGGCTATAACAATGATAAACCTCAAAAAATGCTATGAAATGAAAGCAGCCGGACCCGTAAGGTCACTTCCTATTATTGGATATGTGAACTCTTCAAAGTGAGGACGGGAGAACAGAGGGATGCTCGCGATTGCTGTGGTCGGAAGGAAGGGGGTGAGGGGCTTATGGCTCAGTGTGTGTGAGCTTTCCTTTTGGAGTGAGGAAAATATTCTGGAACCAGACCGTGGTGAAGGTTACACAACCAAGACGTAGAACACAGCAAGGGTATGATAAGAGTAAATATATATTTATAATTTTACAAGTAAATGCTCCTTAAAAAGATTCAGATAATACAGGCGATTTTTAGTCATAATAGTTATGTAGGGATCATAGTTACTGGGATTCACACACTGTACTGAGGTCCTACAAATATTCATTAATTTTATTTCTATAATGGCTCCATGAGATAGGGTTGCCATCTTTAATAGACAGAGGGGCAGTGAGGCCCAGAAGGGTTCAGTAACATGATCCACATTACGCAGCTCACAAATGGCAGAGCCAAAAATACAAACGATACAGTTTGTCTCTGCACTGCTTACCTTACCCAGGGTCACCCTCCCTTCCATGCCAAATGTTTTTTACCTCTTGGGACCAGCAGGTGGTGTGATGGTTAGGACATGGGACTCCCCCATGGCTGGCTGTGGTTCGAGTCCCAGACCTGGTGGCTTGCTTTCTCACTTTCCCTCTCTCTCTCTCTCTCTGGTGAGTACACACACCCTAGAGTAAACCTAAAATAATAATAATAGAAATCTTTCCCTCTCATATTTGGGGGGCTGATAGAGATGCCCTCCCCTCTGCCCCTGAGTCCTCCACCTGCTAGTTCTACACCAAGGTAGACAACCTTTCACTTGGCTTTCCACCCTGGCCTGGCACACACAGACGCTGTGGCATCCCCTTTGCAGGCTTCCAGTCATAGCCAGATGGGTAGGGTTAGGGATTGGCAGTGGTGACCTCACACAAACCTGTCAGGAGGGTCAGATGTATTAAAGGAAATTGTAACATCTGAGGGAAAAAATTGCAAGCTTCACCTTCAGTGCGGCTTTTCCCTGAAGGCAATGACACAAACACTCCTTGAGGCTTCCTACAGAGACCTTGAGCTCCTCACTTCACATCCACGTCTCTGCTATTGTTCAAGATTACCTTGGTCTTGAACCCTGGTTTTGTGACTTTGCACTGTCCTATAAGGAAATTTCACCCGCGCACAGATTCAGCCTCCCCACCACCCATTCCTCCCATCCTGAAGTCTCCTCTCTGTGCATGCACGAGTCCTATGGCAAACACAAACAAAAGCTCTACCCAGGCACCGGAAAACGGCTGAATGGAAGGGTTTGAGTCAGAAGTTGATGTTGGGACAGGATCAAGCACAACTGCTTGTAGTTTAGAGTGTTGTAGAGAGGAGGCCCCTGTTACTGTTAAGGAGAAGCACTGGTTATTCACCTATTGTCCCTGTCAATTGGTTGACTTTGGAATTAGCGATAGAAAAATTTGTCCAGGTTCAGGTAAGGTAATCTTTTTTTTTTTTAATTGTATTGGGACTGTCACTAAAAAAATAATCTTGATATATATTTTAGTGGCAAATAAGAGCTCGTGTCAGGGGTTGCTAGTCAGATAGAACTCTTAAGCAATTCTTTTGAAAATTTGTAACACATAATGAAATCCTGTAGCTATTTATCTCCTCAGAAATGAGCACAGCTAGTTACTTGCCAATTTCCACATGAAAAGCTTAATTTTTAAAAGCATATTACAAAGGAATCTCTACATAGAATACGTTATTTAATATTTGTATTCACTTGGATCTTGTTACAACAGTCTTGAAGTCAGTAACACATTGCTGGATTGCTTAACTTTTTCCCAGGTGAGCTGTTAGGTCGGGGGGAAATTCTTTTAAAAAGATCATTTCTCTCTGTGAGCATGTGTGGCAGGGAAGGGGGACTATTTAGGAAATGTTAATATCTACTAATTTTAGGAAAGTTTAATACCTGCTAATTTTATCTAAATTAGTAGATAAATGCTCTGTCTAACTGAAGATTATTTGACCAACAATGAAGCCATTGCCAGTCAAGCTCTGTCTGGAAACAGGCCAGACACGCCAGGCTGGATGGAGCGGTCGGCGTTCCTGCTTTTTCTGAGAAACGGCTAAAGAACCGGGCACACGGCGTTCTCCAGAGATGGCATTTTGCAAGGTCACCATGCTCAAGGACACCCTTAAGTGGCTATTGTTCAGAACGGTTTCTGGCTCTTACTTGATCTTAGATGCTTTTAAAAGCAGGCTGGTCTCTAACACGACAGCAAGGTCACCGTGCTCAAGGACACCCTTGAGTGGCTATTGTTTTATCTCAGAACGGTTTCTGGCTCTTACTTGATCTTAGATGCTTTTAAAAGCAGGCTGGTCTCTAACACGACAGCATTGACGTAAGCTGTAGCCAGGAGGGTGACCAAGGGTGAGTGTTCGCGTGGCATTCCCCGGAGACCAGTACCTATGTCTGCATGTATTTTAGGTTTTCAAGTTTAATCACCATCCTTTTTCTCTTGATTTAGATGAATAAAATGCAACTTGTTAATAAGATCATACCGTTTTGAAATGATTTCATCTAACGTTAATGAGCCTTTATAAATAAACCGAATGATTTTTCAGCCTATGTGCATCTTACTCAGCTCTTTTTAAGAAACCCATAAGTCAAATGTTCTGACATGCTCATTTTACAGATAAGGAAGCGGAAGGCCAGCAGGTACCAGGCCTTGGGTGGCAGGACGTAGCAGACAAATACAGCATCCGTGATGCGACCAGGAGTCGAGGCATCTGGTCACCATTAACGACAGTGTCTGAATCGAGGCTGTGGTACAATTGTTTTCTCTTGGATTAAAAACGGTTCCCATGGACCAGCTAGTGGTCTGGTGGTAAAAGCAGCTGGATCCTACATGGCCAACTGTGGGGTTCAAGTCCTGGACAAACAGCTTGAAAACATTCCAGATGCACATGTTTGCATAGGATGGACGGATGGAGGAGATGGGGTCACAGTGGCTACTCCCCAGGGGCAGAGCTTTCTCACTTTCCCTCTTGTCTCTCTGGCAAGTACATACCCTCATCCCAAATATATACACTTATGTTTATGTAATTATTTATTTATTATATAGCATATATTCATATCTATCTATTTATATTTATATATAGAAATATATTATTTATTTATTATAGATTACATATGTGTGTATTACTTATTTATATATTATTTATATATGTTATTTATTAATTATATATGTGTATATATATTATTTTTATATATATATGTGTGCTTCCTTTTATTCAATTTACATAATAACAGTTTAGAATATTCACTTTATTTGAAAACTTTCTAAAATCTGCCTAGCAATATTGCAGCAAGTTTGTTCACAATATAAGAGGAAAAAGTGCTCTAATGTCACTGCCCAATGTTTTGTTATTTCTTAACTGCAATAAACCTAATTTCTTAATTGTGATTACAAACCATGTAAATGAAAAGACGATTTTTATCATTTTCATACACCAAATCCAGTCCCTTCTATTGGCCTAGTCCATGGTAACTGAACGTGTCTGTATTTTTTCACAGATAATTATTCTGTCAGTTTTGCTTTCTGAGCTCTGCCCAGTGCAATAACTAGAACAAGTTGCTCCATCTTTTAGCCCACTAAATCTTCTCAGTTCATTAAGGTCGATATCAGTATTTTCAATTTTTAAAAGAAAAACATGAAATTCAGAATGGCTAACTAGCTCGCTATATATATTTTTTAATTCAGAGAGAGAGAGGGAGAGATACAGCACCCCTCAAGGGTCTTTTTTTTTTTTTTTTTAGAGGTTTTTTGCTATAGGGCGCGTGCGCTTGCCAGACAAAGAGAGACAGAGAGACAGAAAGCGAGAAATCCCCCCCCAGGGGGGATGGCCATGCTGCAATCCCTTCTCCTCCATTCTCCTCTCGGGATCTTGGGCACGCACGCACACGCGCCTGGCGTGAGTTTTAAGCCACCGGGTCCGGGACACGAACCGCGGTCGGCTACGTGGGAGTCCAGCGACATAACCATTACGCTAACTGCCGGTCCCAATACCCCTCAAGGGTCTTGATGCCACAGCCCACGCCGAGCTCCAGCCAGCCCCAGTCATGGGCTTGCACATGCCTGGCATGCCCTGGGAGGGATGGCCGGCTGAGGGGGTCAGTGGCAGAGCACCGCCTTTGACTGGATGCATCATCTGGCCCCGGGTGCCGGGCCTAATGCAGCTCATTAGCAGAGTGAGCGTGAGAGCTTTGCTTTCCTTCCCAGTGACCAACTTGACGACAACACCGTGTGCAATCAGGGGTCCTTTACAGCACGTCTAACACAGCCGTCGGCCCGTTCATTGGCTCTAGGTTTTGTTATAATAAATAGCAAATGTTTTGGATGCAGCTTTTCTCACTATTTGGGTTACTTCGATGTGCTATAGGGCAAGTGCACTCAGTGGAGAGAGAGAGAGGACGCAGCCTGCAGGGGCGACGGCCACATCCAGTCCCTTCTCTCCATTTCTTTGTGGGATTTTGGGCACTCATGCGTGCACACGTGACAGTGTTGTTTTCAAGCCACTGGGAACAGGACTTGAACCATGTAGCTGGCCATGTGGGGGTGTAACCACCTTAACATCCATGCCACTGTCTGGCCCTGGGTTCGGCCTTAAGGATAGATTTTCAAAGTGTAGCTCTTAAAGTCAGACCGCCTGGATAGTTTTACCGTCCCTCATGCATAGTCTCAAACTGCTTTGCGAAAGTGGTTTTTCAGTTTGCACCGAAGCCTCCGCTGAATCTAAGCTAGGCTTTGTTTATGTCCCCTCTTTCTCCTAAAGCCTTTTTGAGAGATATGGCTATAAAACAAAGTGTAAGTACCCACGGGGCGGTCTAAAAACCAGTTCACAGATAGCTCCCTAATGTCACGGGCCCAGTGACATACGGATGCACGACCGGCCCTCAGGAAGGCAACTGTGCGCCTGGGTATACCTAGAGACAAATGTGAGGTACCCTTGTTTTGTTTAAAGACACATATGCTGCCCGAACACATGGAACAGAAAAGGGTGGTGCAGTTCTCCTGTTTCTCTCTCCCTTTTAGGGTCACACAGGGGTTGACATGTCTGGGCAAACACTTGAAAATGGTTCAGAGGAGACCTACCATTAAGAAATCGGAAAGCGAAGCTCGTGAGTCAGGATCGAACGAGATGAAATGATTCAGCAGGGACAAATCCTTGCGGTCTTGGGTAACGGCAGGAAGGAGCCCGCTCTTGTAGAGGAGGGTGCAGTCGAACGGGCACAGGGTCTGAAGAACAAGTTGGCTTTCACCTACTCAACCGCCAAAGATCTGAAGCAAGCGCAGCAAAACGCTGGCGTTGGCCGGCCTGCAGAGGGCTCAGGACGTAGCTTTCTGGATTTTGTCTTGGTTTCTGTTGTTTTAAGCTTTTAGTTAAAAGAGAGCATCGTGGTACACACGGAAAGTCCCCACGGGGCGGCTGCTTCTCCGCACTTCTCACCGGGGGCGGGCACGGCTGCCGTTATGATGAACCCGAGGAACAGCTCCTGGGGAGACCGGAGCGAGGGAACGTGCCTCTGGTGACCTGCCCGCCTTCCAGCATGAGGCCCATCATGGACAGGTGGGTTCTGCTCCCCATGGACCAAACACTCACGTCCCTGCCCTGCCTTCTTCGGCCTTATCGCGCAGCCCGGAGACATGGTGTCGTCATGGGATGTGTGTTCTGCAGCCAGATTGCATTTTCTGTATAGGCTTTTCGATCCAGGAAGGTTGTTTACATTCTGGTTTACTGTGGCAGGCAACTCCTGCCAACACACACCTCCCCATGATGCCCGAGTTGGAGCCCCCTGCCCCCGCAGTGACGTTTATTTAGTCTACAGTTTGTTTGGCTTCTCCTTATGGAAACCGTGGATTGAGAGTTTTTAGAAGTGGTGAACTGCAGATGAAAGCTGGTTTTGCTGAAGCTCATTGTAGCGGATCGCCGTGCACGAGGGGCAACCGAGCTGAGAGATGACATCGACTCTCACGACAGAGCGACGAGGACTCACGCTAACACACAACACATGGCTCTACACGCAGCACTCGGGCTAACACACAGCACAGACAGAGGCTCTCGGACCCCGAAGCAAATAGCTGCTCAGTTGTTGACTCATTCTCTTTGCAGCTCCCATCGCCCCGTCTCTGTTCACGTTCACTCTCCTCGCGTGGGCTCTTAGGAGGGAAAACAGCATGCTGAGACAGAAATGAAATGAATTAAGCCTGTCCCAGTGTGCTTTGTTATGGGCTCCTCCGTGGTCCCATTGAAAAAGGCTCATTGTTCTCACATGCTGGGCTTCGAGAGCAGTGTTCTTCCACTGCCAGAGAAAGAGAAAAATAGTCTTTTTTTCCTTTAAATTTTTTTAGTATTGATGCAGGAGACACGTGGCTATCTGCTCGGGTATACGCACAAAGGGATTTCAGGATGTTTTAGATGTTATAAAATTGCAAGCTAGCAGGAGACAGAGGTATTTACGGAAATGAGACAGTCTTTCAAATCATTTATCAGAGTGCTTACAATCCCCATGTCAAAGCAGGTGAAATAATAATGACTATTTGGAGCTCGAGTCATATTCCATGCATGAACGAGAAAGGGCGTCTGCATCCAAATTATCCGAATAAATGGAAGAACCGTAACTGCCTGGCCAGATACTGCACCTAGCAGCAGCCTGGGGAGAGAGCAGGAGAGGGCGGGGAGAGGGCGGGGAACTCACGCGTGTGAAACGAAGCCACACACCGCCCCGCAGCTCCCAGGCTCTAAGAAACCAGAAGTCAGAAAGCAGCCCCAGACTGAAATGAGGCAGCGAAGGGCTTGGCTTCCTTCAAGAAAGAGAGGCCCTGTTTTTAAAAGCTGCTCTGTCTCTTGAATACAACTCCCTTGGTGTTCTAAAATAATAAAACAGCACTGTCTTTTTTAAGCCAGAAAGCAATCTGGCTTAATTACAGTGCATTGAAGATAACTCGAAAATATATTCTAGAAAATCAAAGCACAGAACTAATCTAGGGACGGCAAAGACACAGCATCGGCCACAGGGACGTGAACGGCAGCACATCCCCCGCACCTGGTTAAAGCAGCAGTCCTGGCCGGGAGGAGGGAACCCCTGAAGGCCTGAATCCCATCAGCCACGCACAGGGTCTCAATGGGGTCTCCACTGAGCCTTAGCGTGGTTCTTACTGTCCTTAACAGCCATAAAATTATTTGTAGAGTACTTTGCAAAATGATCTGCATAGATGATACCCAGCCCAAATAAAACAAAACAGCCTAGTTAAGTTGGAACTCTATTACCATCAGAAAACCCAGCTCCACCGAGCAATTATTTGTATGTGATGACTGAAACTGTGCGACAATTTCACCAACAAAGTCCGAGAGTCATTTATCCTCTGTCCTCTGCCATGGCGGTCTTGGAAAGACTTTCCCTCCTAAAGACAGAAACACTAAATTAAGGCAGAAAGAATGATCCTTAAAAACATTACTGGGGCAACTGCCACTGACTCTCTCCTGCCCTCTGCTGGCTATTGCTCATATCCTCATAGTCACAAAAACTGTTTCCCCACCTCATCTCGCCGAGAGCACAGTGCTGAGGCTGGTCCGGAAGTAACGAATATGTCTGTTATAGGGAATCTTGCAGGTAAATATGTGAAAGGGAGTCAAAGGGATAAAATATTCATAACATAAAATTTACCATTTTAGCCCTTTTCAAGTATACAGTTCAATGATGCCGAGTTCACTCATGTTGTTGGAAACCATCGCCACCATCCAGCCCCGTGCATTTCCCTCTGGCAAAAGGCAAACTCTACCCATTAAGCAAGAATTCCCCGTGACCTTCCCCCAGAGAGCCTACAATACTCTCCCTGTGAATTCGACTATTCTAAGTTCTCTCAGAGAAGAGGAGTAAGACAGGACTTGTCCTTTGGTGATAAGGTGTTCATTTTTAAAACTCACAATGCAATATCAGAATATACAGGGAAGAGTGAGGAAGACCAACTTAAGGAGCATGTATGAGTTTTAGGACTGGCTCACTAAGAAGACCACGCAAATACAGTGGCCAAACACAGAAGCAGGGCAGCAGACCCTAGCTGCGTGCTTTCCAGTTAAAATTCCGTGATTCGAAATAAGCACAAAATAAGCACATTGCCCCAGGACATGCAACTGCCCCTGGCACAGCTCAGGTTCAATTGGGAAGGAAAAGCAGTTCAGCGCTGTCTATGGAAGACCAGGCCTGTGAACCCCAAAAGAGGCATGAACACAGAGGCCTTGATTACTCCCCACAACATGGGGCTGACTGCCCAAAAGGCAAGCATTTTTAAAAAAGTATTCGAAATTAGTTTCAGTTATTATTGTTATTAATTTTTAGTTTGCTATAGGGCACACGTGTTCATCAGAGAGAGGGAAAGTAAGAAAGCAGGCCGCCAGGTCCAGGACTCACACTGTGGTCGTCCACGTGGGAGTGTCATCACTAGGAGGCCCTTGTCTTACTAACCAGCAGCCTCTCGTGCACGTACGCATTTTTTACCTAAGGAATTCTCCCAGAGATTAAAAAAAAAATCTTTTGTTTATTGCTTATCTCGTGCTTGTTTTAATTTTAATATATTTAATTAATTAAAAGTTAATTTTAATAAGCTTAACTTCCAGGACCTTGAATACCAAGTACCTGCCATTATCCCATCCTTGGTCAGAAACACCGTGACTTAAAGTTAGAGCTCGGGCCACTCGAGGCTCCAGGGTTCGGGTAGTGACTGTCACTCGCATCTGTGACATTAGGTAAGGTTCCTGAAAGGCGCTGGAGGGGCTTCTAAACTGGAGACGGGTAGAATAAGCAAAAGGAATGGCGAGGCAAGCTCGCTCCACACTGCGTTCCCTTCTCTGAGCACAGGGGTAGCCCGCAACCTGCGAAGGACAGCGGATTCATTCCCATGCGCCTCCAGGGCTGCTGCGCCCCTGCTTCTTCACAGCGCAGGAGCAGGGGAGACGCTGCTGGATTCTACACCAGCTCTCTCAGTTCAGGGCCTTCCGTGGGACTCCTGGCGTTCAGACGGATGCACATTGGCTTTTCTCCCAGAGCAGGCTCCGGACTCACTCTTGCGGTCAGCCTTCCTTGTCTGCTGCAGTTCTGACGCTCAGCTGCTGATAGGCTCTCCGATTTGCTTCGGCGGTAGCTGGAGAAGAGAAGTTCTCAGTCTGGAAACCAAGCAGCTGTGGAAACGCAGCAAGCGAACCAATGAGTATCCTCATTCTTGGTGTTAGCCAAGGTAGGAGAATTTCTTTTGTTTAAGATTGCATTGAGGTTGGGGCCAGCAGTTAGCGTAATGGCTATGTCACTGGATTCCCCCGTAGTTGACCGCAGTTCGCATCCCGGACCCGGTGGCTTAGAACTCACGCCGGGCGCGTGTGCGTGCGTGTCCAAGATCCCGAGAGGAGAATGGAGGAGAAGGGATTGCGGCGTGACCATCCCCCCTGGGGGTGATTTCTCGCTTTTTGTCTCTATGTCTCTCTCTGCTGTCTGTCTGGCGAGCGCATGGGCCTTATAGCAAAAACCTCACAAAAAATTAAAAAAGATTGCATTGAGGTTGATGCCCAATGCATACTATTCTGGTCAAGATTTCTTTTTTTCTTTTTTCTTTTATTTTCTTTTATTTATTATTTTATTTTTAATTGCCAGTGGGCTGGCATGCTCATGAGAGAAAGACAGAGACAGAGAGAGAAAGAGAGAGAGAGGGGAAAAGCACTCGCCACTGGGGCATGGTCACACCACAAACCCTCTCTCCCATTTCTCCACACTGGTGGGATTTGGGGTCTGTAGGCGATGTACCCAGCATGCTTTTCAAGCTACCAGGACTGGGATTCAAACTGTTGTAGTCTGTGTGGGATCCAGCCTTAAACACCGTCTAGTGGGGCTGTCCAAGGGAATTTTACAGTTCTACTAGGCTTTGGTAGGAAGAGGGAAACTCTGGTCTGGAAGCCTTGCTTCCCAGCCCTGTTCCCTGGAGGGTCTTAGTGGGGGTGCTTTCCAGGCTAGACTACAGCTGCTCCCTGCCTGCCGAACACCCGCGTGTCAGACGGTCTACAGCTCTTCTCTGAGATTCTATTTGGTGGTTGTTTATACACACTCACTACCATGTTGTCTTATTAGGGCCTTTATGATTGAGTTATAGTGACTCAATAAATGCTCAGGGGTCAAACGAACATTTAGAGAAAAGGACAGTATTTCTCAGAATCCGGTCAGCTCTCATCCTTTTATAGTACAATAGCTGGCTCATAGAAGCCGAGTACAACTTATAAAGAATATTTTTATCTAAAATTAGATTTATAGACCTACTACTTAGTGTTTCCACTCTGCTTTACAGTGAGGCCAGAAAATATATGATGATTATGCTTGTAAACTATCTCTTTGTGTGAAGGGACTTCAAAAGGTTCTTGAAAAAAATGGAATTAAAGTATAATTTTATTTTGGTGCAAAAATATTTTGGAATCTATGCATTGTTTTTTCCATAGTACACACTTTCCATGAATTTTCTGAAGCTAATTCACACCAGCCAAGCAGGGTCTTCGCCTGGTCTCAGTGAGCTTTCCGCCTGGAGTGGTCTTGCGGGGGCGGGGATGAATTTGCACTGGTCCTCAGAGGAGTGACCCGGCAGCCCTCCGGGGACAAAGCCCCTGTCTTTAGCACTGTTGGCAAGGAGCCCAAGCACTGCAACGAACTTTCCCTCTCAGACACTTCTGAAGTGCTTAGCAAGTGGTTCGAAGCCCAGGCCCTGGCCTCTTACTGAAAAGCCTTCAGATCCCAAGCACTTCCCTCTAGGGGGGCTTGAGGTCACCCAGGGACGCACGCCCTGAAGACCCGGCTCCTCCCGGCTGCACATGCGTCCTGCAGACAGGTTCTCACACAGTAGAAGGGAGTGAAGACCTACTAGGCTGGGCTCTAGCTCTGGTTCCTTCGCTGATTTTTATTTTTGCTTTTGTTTTGAAAGCAGCACTTGTGTTAAACATGTGCCACTGTTTCCATTGGTAACCCAGCCCCAGGCTGAACAATGACTGGGTTTTCTAGAGATAGAGCCACTTGTACCACGTTTTCAGTTACCCATTTCTGGAACACTTGGAAATTTCCAGAATAAAGTGATATTTAAAAATAGCCCACAGTCAGTAAAGCAGTACCCTTGGACTGCTTGTGTTCCCACCCCGGTTCTTTCAACGTCTGGGCGAGCCTAAGAACGTCTCTGCTGGGTGTTGTCATCCCTCATCTGTACAGAGGAGGCAATAACCGTGTTCCACACAGGTCCGTGAGAGGGTTTCACGACCGGCTGCGGGTCCATGGCTTAGAACAATACCTGGCTCCGTAACTGAACACCACCCGCATCGTTCATGCCTTTCCTCAGTGCAGAGTTCCAGCACTGGAGAGATTCGTGCTGAGACGTGGAGGGTGAGAAGAGAGAGGGGGGCAGAAAGCAGGGGGAGAGCAGGAACACATCGGGCCCCAGGGAGGAGCCACGTCGAGCCTGACACATCGGGGCCACCTGCAGGGCTTTCATCTGGGTGGCCTCTAGCCCAGGCCTCATCCCTCAGACATCACAGCCTGGTTCTCTCTCCCTCCACAGCTTGAGCGGACGTAAATGACCTTTCAGAACACGTTGTCTAGGAGCCTTCTGTATCCATGGCGATGAGGGTAGTAGAGGGTTTCGTGGCTGTTCAGTGACTCAAGGATCCAGGGACTGAGTCAAGGGGTCCCCATTGAACACTCGGCTTTCTAGAGAGCACCACTCCTTACTCTTTGTCATCTAGCCCATTGAAGAACGTCGTTCAACCAGGAGTTGCTTGACACGCTTTTCAAATGGCCGATCCTAGAAAGCAATAACCAACTTGACATTCCCTCCCTCTAAAGGATCTAGTTTAGGGACTGAATTCCTAACATCCTCTGTAAAGTGGAGGTACTAATACCTCCTCTGCAGGGTTGTTGAACAGGTTAGGTAGCGTTAGATATGAGAGTGCTCACCGTAGAGACTGGCACAACAGAGTTCGGCCAACATCTCACAGGCCGATGCTGGTGCCGATGGCGGTGGTTGCTGACCCAGTGCGAAGCTGCAGCAGCCCCCGGGCGGCCCTGGGCC